>NC_063182.1:37585121-37707413 GCF_023159225.1 Perognathus longimembris pacificus
AACCTTTTTTCATTGTCACCTCTCTCTTTGCTTTATTTTTAGTACTCGGTAGCTTAGGAATTTTACTTCTGCCATCTTCCTTTTCCTGTGTGTGTTCTAGATTAATGAGTAGGTCTGTGGTTATCATCTGTGCACTATGAGTAATAATATTTTGCTCTTTACCTTAATGCTTTGTATTAATACATCTACTGTAATATGTGGTTGTAACATGTAGCTGTGTCTAAATTAAGCATTTGATATGACAATTTGCATATGCTCTTTGTGGGGTTGTTGTAATACTTTCTAATAATTGGCATGACTATAGCTTTGCCACTGATTTCATAAATATTCTGTGTCCATTTATGTGATCCCAAGGCTGTACCATTTGTGACAGCCCATGAGCCTTAAATACATATGGCCTGTTCTCAAATAAGGACTGTCTGACTGCAAGTAACACAGCAATGATTTCTGCATGCGGTGCAGACAGTGAGGTACCTTACTCCATGAGGCTCATGTTGTCCTGAGGGTTGGGGTATGCTGCTATCCAGGGCCACGGGGGCTGACCCGTCTCAACCAGGAATTATGGAGTTTGTTTGACCAGGCAGGACCCCATTTCCCAGTTTGGGGGTGGATATGTCCTGCCCTCGGAATGAATCCCGGCAAGTCTCACTCCGCACTGATTCATCTCAATCAGCCATGATGGAGGTTGTTTGACCAGGCAGGACCCCATTTCTCAGTCTGGGGGTGGATATGCCCTGCCCTCGGAATGAATTCCGGCAAGTCTCTCTCCATCTTGTGCATCTTCTCCTCGATGAGGAGCCCTGGCTGGCCCTTTCAAGCTAGCATCCCTTCTTTGTATTGCAGGCAGACACTTTTGTGTCAGTAAATGGGCTTGAACTCACACCAAGCACTGTACCATTGGAGTCATGCATTTCTGACATTTTGCTGGTAAGTTGAAGATAAGAGTCTCTGGGTTTTGTCTAGCCATGGTGGCTCCAACCCAAGATTCTCAGATCTCAGCCTCCTGAACAGCTAGGATTACAGGCACCAGCCACCAGTGCCCGGCTACTCAGATAATCACTTTTGATCAATCTGAATACCAGCCACTTCTTCAGGATTCAACGCTACTCATTGGAGCAAAGGTACCTTACACTATATCTTAATAGGTCTCTTGCTAGTCAGCAGTTCAAAATGTATTTTCAAAATACATGTGCTTGCTTTCGTGGTCTCTGTTGAGAAATCTGGAGTAATTCTGATTGGAGAAAAAATATATGTACCTGTTTGATACATATGGAAATCTATTTCTGTATAATCTGTGTGGAACAAGTGACCTGGTGTCATGATCTCGTGCCATCATGATATGCAGTTTCAATTGAGCCATGAGTGTTGAAAAGTCTACTGTTTTCCTTGGAAGGCAGTGATATATACCCTTTTCTTGTTCTTACTACATTGTTGCAATTCTGCTCCCTATGTGAAGAACTGTGATTTATCATTTTACATATAGTTGTTACTATATTTAAATATGAAATGTTGCCTATGATAACTAAATTATCTTATCTTCCTTGTGCTTCTTGGTTAGATATAGGTGTGTCTTATAATCGTAATTCTGTCTTCTCTATCTCCCTCTGGAATCTGAGGACTGTGGAAAACTACTAAAATTTGCATTTCATATCTGGTCCCATTGTCTTTTCCTCATTAACAATTCATCTTCTCTAGCCAAGTTTCTCAAATACTTGCTACTCTATGAACCTTGATTTTCCCCCTCTGCTTGCTGATGATATTATATCATCTAAGTATGATATGATTAAGGAGCAATGTGGAAAATTATTAAAAGTGCTATTGCTGAGATATTTACATAGCCAGTTTTTTTATTTTTATTTTTTGTTTTTGTTTTCTTTTGGCCAGTCCTAGATCTTGGACTCGGGGCCTGAGCACTGTCCCTGGCTTCTTTTTGCTCAAGGCTAGCACTGCCACTTGAGCCATAGCACCACTTCTGGCTGTTTTCTATATATGTGGTGCTGGGGAATCGAACCGAGGGCTTCATGTATATGAGGCAAACAGTCTTGCCACTAGGCCATATTCCCAGCCCTACATAGCCAGTTTTAAAAGTTAATATTATTTGGGGTTTTCCTATAGAAACTGTATGCTCCTGGGTATATTTAACTACAAGTATTACAAAGAACTTTACAGTTTTTTTAAACAATTCTCTTTAATTGAATTAATTCTACATGGATGGAATTCTGACTACACAAATCCAACCTAAGCAAACCACGTCTGAAACATTGATGACTTCCCCCAATGTCACTGTTAAATATTACCCTAGTATTTTTGTTATTTTATGACTACATTTTTCTACATTTGGGACAGCACCTGAGAGTTTAGTACCTTAATTCCCTACAATCTACTGTTGATCTCCATCATTTATTAGCTTTCAAAACTGTTTTTATTTTTATTTTTTTTGGCCAGTCATGGGCCTTGGACTCAGGGCCTGAGCACTGTCCCTGGCTTCTTTTCGCTCAAGTCTAGCACTCTGCCACTTGAGCCACAGCAACATTTCTGGCCATTTTCTATATATGTGGTGCTGGGGAATCAAACCCAGGGCTTCATGTATACGAGGGAAGCACTCTTGCCACTAGGCCATATTCCCAGACCTCAAAACTGTTTTTAAAGTGGATAGATTTGCAGGTATTTATTTTTGCAAGTATTTCTAAAATGTCTATATCCACAATTTAACAGGTATTTTTGCATAGTCTGTTATCATGGAAGAAGAAGAGTGTTTAGGGAAGTCTGTATTTTGGCAATTTACATGTAATAAATTTAAAATGTTTTATTGGCCATCAATTTTTATATTACCAGTATAACATTAATAGCCAAAAGATTTTCTACCTTAGGTGAATATATGGGTGGCTGAAATTATCTAGCCACCCAATCTTTCTATTTTTAGTTGGATTATTGATTTATTATTGACTTTCTGTTAATAATACCCAATTAGTACAAAATGAATATCGGCCATACATTTTTTAGTGGCAAGGGGTATTTTGCAAGTCTTACTCTTGCAATGACCAAAATTTAAGACAAAACCTTTAATAAATGATTTTAGCATTTTTTTAGTCTCATTCACTAGGGTATGCAAGTTAAAAAAAATTAGCACACTAAATACTTTCCTGCTGATTGGTTTCAAATTCTGCAATCTATGAGCTTGTGAGTAACCATTTAAATGGACATGCTTTTATAGGCTCCAAAAGATAGAAGTTTATCTACTACAAAATTTTACTGCTTTGAAGAGAGTTTACTTATTTAGGGCCAAACTCTTTACTACCTAGCTACTATTTGCTCCGGACCCTGACCAGGGCTCTATGCACCTAGAGGAGACTTCTCTGTTTACTATGGGAAGAAACTATCCAGATTATTGAGAAGGGAATTTGCGATTTGCTAAGAAGTAGCTATCCTGTCTATAATGAGTAACTGTCACTAAAGGCAGCTGTGCAAACCAGTCTCCTCACGGAGACTTTGTATGGGGGAAGGGGAGATTCTCCTGACAAAAGGCGGCATCCTTTGGCCCACAGACACAAAGAAACTTCTAACTGGGAATATGTTCCCAGGAACCTGTCAGTATGCTGACCGGCATTGAAGTGACTGTGCTGAGGCTAAGTCTTCCTTTGGCCCAACAGACACAAAGAAACTTCTAGCTGGGAATATGTTCCCAGGAGCCTGTCAGTATACTGAAGCGGCATTGAAGTGACTGTGCCGAGGCTAAGTCTTCCTCTTGGTCAGAGAAATTAATTCTCCCACAATACCCCCCCTTTTTTTTATTAATTATCAACAGCTGCTTTTTACTAAGCTTAAGAGAAGTCAGTAACATATCAGAAGATTTATTTCTAGTGAAATGCTTCATTACTGCTGTGATAACACAATATCCTTAGAAAAAGACACCTAACATTAGTAATAAGGGAATAGAAGCACTACCAATACTATGGGTAATACTTTGCCACCACCCCCTGGGGTCTAATCGTTCTAAGGTCTGGGCAATTCCCTGAGCTATCTCATCAATAGAAGCATCATCTGGCAATTCCTTTTGGAAAGCCCGGTACAAACTTTGTTCACTTAAAGTACCATTTGCTATGGCCCCATCCATAAGCATTTGTATATCGTTCCATTCACATTCAGAGGCATTATAAGGTGTTGCACAGACATGACTAGAATTCCAATCACAAGTTAAAAGCAATCGTTGCTGTAAAGCCAAATATCTCTGTCCAAGCCAAAACACTCCTCCTTTCACAGCTTCTATCTCATCTTGAAGGTGGGCATTTACTTCCAGCTGATGTTGCCACAAATTGTGGGAGCCCTGGTTCCAATGCACCATAAAGTCATGAGTTTGTACAGATTGTCCCAATGCTGCTCTGGATATCACTGTGGTAGTAGCAATGGAAATCAGTCCAACAAGTCCTGTGATAATCAATCCAATTGCACGTCGACTCATCTTTAAAAGCTGCTTAAAGAATTGCATTACTAGTCCTTGTACTGGTCCTCTAGCCCAGGGACAGTGCATACAAACAGGAACCCAAAGGGAGTTGCGCTGGGTCAAAACCATGATCCTATCTTGACTAAAATTAAAGGTGACATTGTTATTCAAGCAAGTATACAGCTTACAATCAATGCAGGTAATGGTATTATTAATTATGTTTATGGGCCGACCATCAGCACTTGTGGAAAATGAACACAAGCTGAAAGGTCAAAGGCCTTTATAACTTTGAAGTTGTAAGAAGGTGAAGATCTTTTAGTTCCTGTGTAAGTTCCATTGGCCAGCAGAACAGGGGCCAGAGAAGCTGCTAGTTTCCACAAATGACGTTGTGGAGGGAATAGCCTATTTCCATGCGAGAGAAGGTCAGGGGTCACTAAAGCCTGCTCCAAACCACCCTAAAAGCTGTTTAGCAGACATGGTATTGGACATATTCATAAAGTAGGGTCACCAAAGGCCTCATCTCTAAAATATATGCAGAACTAAAAAAATTACCTTCTTCCAAAACAAAACTGCAAAGAACCAATAGCCCCCTCATCAAGTGGGCTAAAGACTTACAAAGAAACTTCTCTGATGAGGAAATGAGAATGGCCAATAGACATATGAAAAAATGCTCTACATCACTGGCCATAAAGGAAATGCAAATCAAAACAACATTGAGATTCCATCTCACCCCAGCAAGAATGTCATATATCAGGAAAACTAATAATAACAATTGTTGGAGGGGATGTGCCCAAAAGGGAACCCTACTTCATTGTTGGTGGGAATGTAAACTGGTTCAGCCACTCTGGCAAGCAGTATGGAGATTCCTCAGAAGGCTCAATATAGAACTCCCCTATGACCCAGCAGCCCCACTGTTGGGTATCTATCCAAAAGCCCACAAACAAAATCACAGTAATGCCACCAGCACAACAATGTTCATCGCAGCACAATTTGTCATAGCGAGAAGCTGGAACCAACCCAGATGCCCCTCCATAGATGAATGGATCAGGAAAATGTGGTACATTTACACAATGGAATTTTATGCCTCTATCAGAAAGAATGACATTGTTCCATTTGTAAGGAAATGGAAGGACTTGGAAAAAGTTATACTAAGTGAAGTGAGCCAGACCCAAAGAAACATGGACTCTATGGCCTCCCTTATTGGGAATAATTAGTACAGGTTTAGGCAAGCCATAGCAGAGCATCACAAGGCCCAATAGCTATACCCTTAGAAACACATAAGATGATGCTAATTGAAATGAACTCCATGTTATGGAAACAAGTGATATATCACAGTTGTAACTACTTTCAACATCCTATGTGTATGTGTAGTTTCTATTATTGATAATGTTTTGTATCACCTTCCTATGTTTGTACCTACACTATCTCTGTAATCTTATCTGAGTATATTGGAAACCGTGTTTGCTGGCATTGGAAGTAGGAAATTCAAAGGGAATACCAAATTTGAGAGACACAGGGTAAAAAAAGAGAAATAACTACAAAAGCAATACTTGCAAAACTGTTTGGTGTAAGTGAACTTAACACCTGGGGGGGGAGGGAAAGGAGGGGAGGGAGGGGGGCATGAGGGACAAGGCAACAAACAGTACAAGAAATGTATCCAATGCCCAACGTATGATACTGTAACCTCTCTGTATGCCAGTTTGATAATAAAAATTTGAGAAAAAAAAATAAAAAAAATAAAGTAGGGTCACAAGATGAGTTATATTTAGTGCAGTTTAGTAACCACACACCAAAAGATCCCCAATCATATCAAGTATGTTGGGATGTATTCCAAATAGTTGGAAAAATTCCTTGACAAGTTTCCCAACTCCTTTCAGTAAAATTCAAGTTCAGATAAGTAAAACTGTCACATTTAGTAGGCCAGCAGGGTTAGCATAGTTGTCCAACTTATACGTATGAGATCCCACAGATCAAGAGGACAGTCTCACCAGCCGAGTTCTACTGGAATTATATGAACCTCCATGCTAACTCCAATATTGATATCTAAAAGGGTAACATGGGGAACGGCCTAAACAGATAGGCTTAGAAAATTGAGCGTAAGAAAAATTAAAAGTTCATCCTTCTTTCATAGGAAAGACTGGAGTGCCAGACAAGAGGGAGAGAGTAAGTCAGGAATAGTTGTAGAAACAGAAACAGGAGCTTCTGTCCATAAATATGGATGCAATAAAGGAGGGTTAGAAATATAGGCCCAATACATTACGTCTGAGGTAGCCTCTGCAGTAGAGTTACAAGTTAACAGAGCACACATGGCCAGGAACAGATGTTCAGGAGTCAGCACTTTTCAGGTGGATACCACTACCTCCCCGGCTTTGCTAGACAGTGCTTTTACCTGTCCCCAAGAGGGTAAAGGGGCTGTGCTTGCTCTTGGAGGTTTTTTACGGAGACTGCGAGCAGCCATGGCTTGGATTGGGATGGTCTCGTCGCTTGGAGGAGGAGGTTTTGCCCTGCTCCTGATGTTCTGGGGCCACTCATTGCTGGACCCAGTGTAGTGGATGCCAGAAGGATCAGCCATCTTCTATAGAAACATAAGCCTACCCTTGCCCTTGGGTATTAACTCCCTGGGGGCCCAATCTAGCCCCTCCCCCGGTTTTATCCAAAGGGGCGGAGGTTTGTTTAACATAGGCGGAGCTAAGAAGGAAGTGTCACTTGGCTCTCACCAAAACATCTCCTTGAGGCAAATTTAAAAAATTAAGAACAAACAGTGCTTCTGCAATAACAGCTTGAGCTGTTTCGTAAAGATTTTTCATAGAAGTTGCATATCCTTCAGTGCTATCCGTACTCTCCCTCTTTAACTTTTTAATTTGTGTTTTTAAGGTATAGTGAGCTCTTTCTACTATACCTTGACCTTGAGGATTCTATTTAATTCATGCAAGATATTATGAGATTTTAAAGATAGTATGTTTTTCTTTTGTGGGAGCAAAAGAGACTAAAGCATCTACTTGAGAACTGCCATATGCCATAGGACCTGGTAAATTAAAATGAGCACGAATATGAACTACATATAAAGAGTGCTGTCTCTGGCGCAACAGGCTTTGTAATTGTTTAAATAGTGAACCTAGTGGGGGTTTCATTTGAGAAATAACAGCAGAATATATATTACACAAGACATGTGCTGCATAGGCAGAGTCAGTAACTAAATTTAAAGATACCAAGAAATTTTCCAGAGCATATATTATAGCCTGTAACTCATTTTGTTGTACTGATTTCCAGGGAGTGAGGAAAACTTGATAGTTATCTTCTGTCCAAAAAGCACATTTGTTATTTTTGGTACCATCTACAAAAACATTAGGAGCATTTAGGATGGGTTCAGAAAGTAAAATATTATCAATAATATGTTTGTCTTTGAAAAAATTGCCATAAAGGGCTAGAAGGTAGATGATATAAGATTTCTCCAGTAAAGCCATTTAATGTTAGAGGGAGGATATCAGAGGTTTGTAAAGCAAATTCAAATTTCTGTTTAGGTATAGGGATGACAATAAAGTATATATCTTGTCCACTGATTTGGAGGCATCTTTTATGGCCTTGCATAATAATGAAGCTGATCATCTCCAAATAGGTACTTAATGTTTTGGAGAATGTGTGTTTGGTATATATCCATTCCAAAGGCTTATTGTACTGTGCTAGCACCCCTGTGGGGTAGTTTTTTGATAAGTAAAGTTAATAACCCAATAGGGCCAGATAAGTCTACAGAGCTAAGGAATTTTGAGTCAAGGCCATTTCTACTAAGAGCAGTTCCTGACGTGCCTCATCAGTTAATTTACGAGTGCTATTTAAATCCGAATCTCCTTGAAGGATGGAAAATAAACTATGCAAAGCATATGTGGGAATTCCTAAGGAAGGGCAAAGCCAATTAATGTCCCCTAATAACTTTTGAAAATCATTAAGAGTTTTTATCTCCTCAGTCTGAGCTTTTATTAAATGGGGGGTAACTGCTTGTCTTCTAACTAAATATCCCAGATACTTAAATGGGTCTTCTGTTTAAATGAATTTTATCAGGGGCAATTATTAAACCATACTGTTGCAAGTGTAAAGGCAAAATTTGCAACAATTCTGATACAATATTTTTATCGGGTGCAGCAATTATTAAATCATTTTATTGAAAACCTGTAAGACAAACTGTAGTAGCAATTAAACAATCATCTTTTTAGCCATAGTTTTCCTATATCCAACTTAAAACAAACATTTATAAATCCATTTTTGATGTCAAGGCTTTTGCGAAGCCTGGGTGTATTTGAAGAAATCTGGAGCCTAGGTGCCACCCATTGCTTTAGGCTACCTGTTTTCACTTCCAATTCACTTCCAAAGGCATTCTAAAGCCTTTGAAAGTAAAGGCTTTCTTTCATACCTTCACCTCAGCCTTTATTTGCATAGAAAAACTGAAGCCCAGGGGGCACATTGCCTCCTGGCTGCCTGTTTTAAAAGAGCCATTTTTTCTATATACAGAGAGTTAATGAAAGTTGTGTACTTCTATCCCCATTAGTTTATATACTTTCAAATATTTTCAAATCTTGCTATTACATTACAGTTTACACTTATAAAATTTAGTACCTGATTCATCAAATTGATACCCAAAACAATTGCAACAAGATTGCACTTAGCAATGTGCCCCGAAATTATAACCATGAGATTCCAGACTTAGCATCTTTATCTTTTTAATACATCTAAACTGTAAAACTGTAAGGAAATCAAATTATATCAGGTAAATAAACTTTTAACTCTCCTTTAAGATATTCCAATTTTAATCCATTCTAAGGAGCAGTTTTAGAATTATCAGTCACATCATTCATTTTTACCATCAGGTTTTCAATGTTTACCTGAAAACAAAAGAAACAAAAGAAAGGCCTCCAATGGCCTGTCCTATAGAGTGGGCCTATCTGCATCCTACTCCTTAGAGCTTGCTGAACTGCCTTGGCACCAGCCTGCCTTCTTCCAGCATGAATGGATGCCCCCTACGGCTTTCCCATCATGTGTACTGGCTAAGCTGCACCTTTATCAGTTTACCCCTCACTCCTAAGTATAGGCTTAAGGGCCCATGCTAAGTTCTTATTTATTTATTTTTAAACATGAATTAAAGAATTTTAAACTATAGTTCTTCTTTAAAATAAAGTAATAATCTTTTAAAGCTTTTGGCAATGCCCAAACTTGATAACCTTTTCAAGTTTAAAGTTAAACTAACCCATTTTTACATCATACATTTTCAATCTTGAATTCATTCACACCCACATACATGTGCGTGCGTGCACACATACACACACATACATTCACATATGCAAGTACTTATATAAAAGAACTTAAAAGCACTCAAGACAGCTATCAGCCATACATACATTTTTTTAGTCCTATTTACTAGGACCTGTTAGTTGTAGAAAAATATCTGAGCATACTAAATACCTTTTAGCTGAAGATAACTGGGTTGGGGTCCCCTGGAGTATAACTGTGCCCTTCTAGCACTTGACACCAGTTTTAGCTAGGGAAATTCTACAGTTTTGAATTACTCTCAGGCTAAGATTAGCCGGCTGTTTGAACTCGGCTCTTAGCAGTCTACTTTTTCTGCCTTCTTGCAGAAGGAGACTCAGTACATAATAGATGTTTTGCCCATAGGCATTGTAAATAGACAATAGAAATATGGGAAACAAAAGTTTATATTTAAAACTGGTATCAACCTCAAAGACAAAACTAGTCAAGACAAAACAGGACATAGAATCAGAGGCTTTTATGCCTTGGATGGCATGTCCAGCATCCACAAGCTGACAGTCAGAGTGATGGAAAGTCTATAGGGCCCTGAAAATTCTCAGGGGGATCCTCCCCAGTGGAGATTTCCATCTCTAGGTGCCGAGGCCGCCCACCAAAGGCCTTTTTCCCAATTTAGCACTCCACACAAAACACGACTAATCAGACAGGACAAAATGAAACATGTAGTGCAGGCGCAAATTAAAAGTGCAGTTGCAGTAAAAATTCTATTGAGCAGTAAAAGAAAAATCACTAGTCCTTCCCCAATTCCAGGCTGATGGACTGAAACAGGGAGTGCCAGCTCCCCTGCTAGTGCCTGGTTGTAAAGAAAAGATGATGGGGAAGCCTCCTTCACTGGAATGGAGCCACGAGTTGGCCCCGTATTATAGCAGTCCTAAGTTAAGTGAATCTGGTCAATATCTTGATCATGAAGGGGCTGTGCCACACCTCTGGTTGGAGGGGGGTTGAATGACATGGAAAGTTTGCTAGCAAGAGGGAGAAACAGAACCATAGGAATTAGATTACTTAAAGTAAAAGTGGGCCCCGTGGCCGCAATCTTATGTTTTTTACTTTCATCTGGCAGATCACAAGAGCATCTGTAGCACTTCCACTGCGCTGCTGAGCTGCCTAAATTAGCATCATTCTCTGAAGGAGCATATGTAGGGGCCGAAGGTTTATTTGATGTTAATTTTTCTTTAACAAAACTGACAGGAGATTGTTCTTGTGTAGCCATCTCTTTTAGCTCCTGTCCAATTTGAGTTTATACCTCCTCGGACAAATTATAAGCCTTCATAGCTTTCTCCACATCAGCCTTCAGCTCAGCAGCTGTTGTTACGACAGCATCAGGAGACATCATACTCAGGGCTGCACGCATTAATGCCCAAAGAGAGCAAAATGTGACTGGAACTTTATCTCCACACTGATATCCTTTTTCCACATTATTCTTTATTTGTTCCCAGACTTCTAAATCTAAAGTACCTTCCTCCGGGAACCATGGATTATAATCCACTACCACCTGTACACACTCATCTATTTGTGAGCGGGAGACTATAGCTCCATTCTGTTTCAGTACTTGGTGGATAAGATTAGAAAATGGAGTTGAATTAGCTTGTCCCATAACCCCGTAATTCTTTGGGAATAGGAGCTCACCACACAGATCTCTTATCTTCTGTGAATTACAAAGTATCTCTCACCTCACTCGAAAGCATGACAGTTCCGCAACCTCCTATGGGTCAGAATATCAGGTCCCTGGTTCCGGACAACAGTTGTTGGACCCGAGAACTGCAACCATAGTCAGGACACGGGGGATGCAAGGCGAGGGAACCAATGCACACTTAATTTCAGGGGAGCCAGGGTTTATATATCATTAGAAATCAACTCACAATTTTCAGGGCAAAGGTTAACACAGCATATATCATTAGAAATCAGCTTACAAGTTTCAGGGTAAAGGTTAACACAGCATATTCTCCATTATAACTACAAGAATTTGAGGAACGCCATTTCCGGGAGGAAGGACACTAACATAGAAGTTTATCTACTACAAAATTTTACTAATTCAAAGAGAGTTTACTTATTTAGGGCCAAACTCTTTACTACCTAGCTACTATTTGCTCCGGACCTTGACCAGGGCTCTATGCACCTAGAGGAGACTTCTCTGTTTACTATGGGAAGAAACTCTCCAGATTATTGAGAAGGGAATTTACGATTTGCTAAGAAGTAGCTATCCTGTCTATAATGAGTAACTGTCACTAAAAGCAGCTGTGCAAACCAGTCTCCTCACAGAGACTTTGTATGGGGGAAGGGGAGATTCTCCTGACAAAAGGCGGCATCCCTTGGCCCACAGACACAAAGAAACTTCTAGCTGGGAATATGTTCCCAAGAGCCTGTCAGTATGCTGACCGGCATTGAAGTGACTGTGCCGAGGCTAAGTCTTCCTTTGGCCCAACACACACAAAGAAAATTCTAGCTGGGAATATGTTCCCAGGAGCCTGTCAGTATGCTGACCGGCATTGAAGTGACTGTGCCGAGGCTAAGTCCTCCTCTTGGTCAGAGAAATTAATTCTCCCACAAAATGGCAGGCTGCTGAGAACCTGGTTCAAACAACTGGCTAATCTTAGCTTAAGAGTAATTTAAAACTATAAAATGCTCCTAGCTAAAACTGGGCTAAAGACTAGAGTCAAGTACTGGGTGGGCTCAGTTTCACTCCAGGGGACCCTCACCTACCTATATTCAGCAGGAAAGTATTTAGGGTACTAAAATGTTTTGTTAAAACTAGCAAGCCCTGGTGAATGAGACTAAAAAACATGCTAAAATCATTTGTACAGGGAGGTTTTTGAGGCTTTTCAAAAGGAATTACCAAAAGCCTCTTCTGTCTATGAGATAGCCCAGGGACTAGCGAAGACTTTAGAAGAATGAAAATCAAGGGGATGGTGGCAAAGTATTACACACAGTTTAGGAAGTGCTTTTATTGCCTTAATACTTATATATTTTGCCTTAGGATGCTGTTCTATCATAAGAGAAATGCAGTGATTTGCTAAGAGTAAATCTTCTGATATTTTACTCACTGCGCTTAGTCTTATTCGTTAAGGGGCTGTAGAGAAAAGTAGATGAAGAGGGAATTGTGGTGGAATGATTCTCTGACCTGTGGTGGTCTCAGCCTTGGCAAAGACCTGCCAACATCCCTTGGAACACCGGGGACCCAGAGGGGAACACCTCTTCTGAGGCACTTCTGTGTCTGATGGCAAGCAAACCATCTGGTCATGAGACATTCCTCTCCAGATAAGAGAATTCCTTGGCAGATTGACTTACACAGCTACACGGGTAGAGGGTTTTGTTGTGTGGAGGGAGTTTTATTGTTAAGAGAGTTAGCATAGCACAAACAGTAATTAGGTGATGAATGTAGCCTTGCTTTGACCAGTCTTATCCTATGATGTATTGATAAAGGTAGCCTTGGCTTAACCAGTCTTATCCTATGCTATTTATCTTTCTGTTTGAACTAGGACACTATTGCTAAAACAGCATATAAGTGCTGGCCTTCCTAAAATAAAATATGTATGGGTCCCTTTGCCTCTACATCCCCCCTGTCCTGATTTATGCCACTATAGTCCCCGGATCCAGGCCCCCTCTAGAGGACCACAACATTTGACATTTTGGATGAGACTAGTGAGAATAATGTAAGGGGTATTGTTGATAAGATGCATTGTGCACATACACAATTAAAACATGTTTAGACAGTTAAATGGTTTTTAAAATAAGTTATTAGAATCAAATGATACAGAAAAGTTGGGTAAAAGTAAAGATTTATCCATCAGTTTTCTTTTTTTTTTATCCATCAGTTTTCTACAAGAGACATATCTAGGCACAAAACAACACAAAAAATAACTTCCTTAGAGCAAAACTTTGGAAAAAATTACTGGAACTAAAATTTCTCTCACAGGATAGACTAGTGAAACTTCTATTTGATAAAAATTGATATCACATCACATTTATTTTTCAGTGTTTGAACAAATACTATAACAAACAGTATTAAGCTTGTGAAATATACACATCACAACATGATAATCTGAGCCTCTGACACCTACTTTCACCAATGTATATACCATCCAGGGAAAAACTCAACAAAGAAAGGTCAGATTTAAATGACATCTTAAGAGGGAGGGGGGGCATGAGGGACGAGGTAATAAACAGTACAGGAAAGGTATCCAATGCCTAACGTATGAAACTGTAACCTCTCTGTACATCAGTTTGATAATAAAAATTTGGAAAAAAATAAAAAAATTGTTTTAAAGAAAAAAATTACATCCTAGAACATTTGGAACTAAAAAACAAGTATATAAACTTTTCATCCAGCTATTGCATAATGCACATTCCTCATAGCATCAAATAAAACATTCTACCTAATACATCATATACTAGGTCATAAAGGAAGTCTCAGGAAATAAGACAATGTACCCTAAAGACCATAAGGAAATAACATTAGAATTTAAAGCTGAATAAAACCAGAGAAAATATATAAAATAATGGATACAGATAATTTTTGTGTGGTATTGGGGCTTGAACTTTGGGACACTATCCTACCACTTGCACAAAACCTCCACTTCCTGCTTTAATGGTGGTTAATTGGACATAATCTAATGGACTAGAACTGGGCATGACATAGTTCAAAAAGAAATGCACTCTTTATCTAACTTCCCTAACTGTAACCACTCTGTATTTCACCTGTACAATAACAATACAGGTTTGTGTGTGGTTTTTTTTTTTTTTTTTTGCCAGTCCTGGGCCTTGGACTCAGGGCCTGAGCACTGTCCCTGGCTTCTTCCCGCTCAAGGCTAGCACTCTGCCACTTGAGCCACAGCGCCACTTCTGGCCGTTTTCTGTATATGTGGTGCTGGGGAATCGAACCTAGGGCCTCGTGAATCCGAGGCAGGCACTCTTGCCACTAGGCTATATCCCCAGCCCGTTTGTGTTTTTTTTTTAAGACTCTAATGAGCTATTCTTTACTGGCTTCCAAACACAATCAGCAATTTTCTGCCTCCTATGTAGCTAAGATTACAGGTTTGTGCCATCTATGCCCAGCTTGAACAGTTATTGAATTATCTCATTGGAAAAAAATAACATCCTACAAACTTTGAGGCACTGCAAAGGCAGTTCTAAAATGGAAGTTTATTGCCATAAGGCCACAACAACTAAATACAGACATCTTAGATCCTAATTATACATGTGAAGATCTTAGAAAAATAAAAACAAGCCAAATCAAATCCAGTAGATGGATTGAAATAAGAACGATTACAGCAGAAATAAATGCACTAGAGAATGAAAGAAGGCACCAAACAAGGTACCGAAAAACAAAAACTTAGTTCTTTCAAAAGGTAAACAAAACAAGCCCACAACCATTCTACCCAAAAAAGAAATTATAAAAATGTATAAAACTAGGGTTCACATGTGATATAACAATAAATGAATGGTATTCAAAATATCATAACAGATTATGCTTTGCAATGTTTACTCCAACAAACTAAAAAGTGGTGGAAATGAAGATTCAATAGATTCACATCTGAATCTATAGTATGTTTACAAAAGAACAAATATCAACTTCTCAAACTTTTCCAAGAAATATAATGAGGAGTTACTGCTAATAATCAATTGCTGAAGCCAGAATCATTGATCACACAACTGGAGGATGGATTGACAAAAAAGAAAAGGGAAAAATATAGACCTATAACTACAATAAACACAAAAAACCTCCTTAGTAAAAAACATGCTAACTGAATTCCTCAATCATAAAGAAAATATCCATACACTATAATCAAGTTGGTTGTAGCCAGATATACAAGGCTGTTCTAAGAAGTAAATTCGTGAATATTACAATTTGAAATCAACAAGTAAATGAATAAGCACATTAACAAATACAAAGACAAGAAATACAAGAACATCAAATAGATGCCCCAAAAGCCTTTGATGAAACCCCAAATCCCTTTATGGTAAAAGATTTAGAGAAGTTAGGAATTGGAGGAACATAACTCAACATTATACTATCTATGACACACATACACCCAACATAACACAGGAGAGAAAAAAAATTAAATTCATTTCTTCTAAAATTAGGAACAAAGAATGAACTGGCTAGAAATAATAAAAATTATACCAGAATAGATGAACTAGAGCCTAAATGAACTACACAATCAGTAAAACATAAAGTTCGCTTAAAAGGTAAATAAAAAAGCCTCTATTAAGTCTGCACTAATGAGAAATCATAAAAATAGGTAAAACTAAGGTGAAAATGTGATATAACTGCAAGTATAAGTAATATTCAAAACATCATAAAGAAATAACTTGCAATCTCCATTCCAGCAAACAAGACAAGCTACACATCTGTCTACTCTCTCCTTTCCCTTTTCAAATTGTACTGATATCATATCCAAAGCAATAAGAGAAAAACATTACATGACCTAAAGAAGGAAGTAAGTAGTCAAACTATCCCATATGATTGTATATTTAAACAACCATAACTGCTTAACCACCAAGTTCCTAGATCTAATAAATACCATTGGAATATAAGCAGGATTTAAAATCAACTGATTAAAAAATCAACAGCTTTCCTGTATATCAACAATGAAGAACAGATAGAAGAGAAATAAGGTAGACAATTGTATATTGAATAGCCTCAAAAATACTGAGGAATAAACATCAGCAAATGTTCATGGATTGTCAGGATCAATATCAAAGGATTTGGCTATACTGTCCAATATGATTTATAAAAATACTTCAATAAACATCAAATTTTTAATGTAGTCCTTCACAATCATTAAGAAAACAACAAGCTAATTCATATGGAACAACAAACAGTCACAAATAGCAAAATCAATCATAGGATAAGAAATGTTAAACGTATCATAACTTCAGAGTTTAAGCAGTACCACACACAGTAACAAAAACAGTTTGATACTGGCACAAAAGCAGACCTGAAGAACAAAGGACTAACCATAGATAACTACAGCCATCGGACAGTGATAAAGAAGCTAAAGTTTTTGTAGAATGAAAGGCACCATCTTCAAGAAATTGGGTTTAGAAATTGGACATCCATCTGAAGAATCCTTGTCACCCTATAATAATATCAACACAAAATAGACCCAAAATCTGAATGTAAGACCTGAAATCTTGCACTTACTAAAAAGATAATTAGGATATACACAATAAAAAATAGCATAAACAGGAAATGCCTGAGTAACATTCTGAGGGCAAAAAAAATTCAAAATAGAATTGACAAAAGAAATTGCATCAAGCTAAAAAGTCTTTGTCTGGCAAAGAATATGGTTAATTAACTAAAACTATAGGCAAAAAAAAGAGATCTTTGTCAGCTATACTTGTTATGAAATGTTAATATTCAGAATATACAAGGTGAGTATACAACCCGCAAAGTGCACACATGCACACACACACACACACACACACAAAATGAAATTTTACTCATCTATTGTTAGTGCAATGAATGGACCTGGAAAAAATTACCTTATATGAAATAATCAGGCTCAGAGAGTAAAGGGGCCTATGTTTTATCTCATATGTGGAAGTTTGATCTAAATTATAAACATATAGAAAAATACACATGAGTCTAAATATATATGTATATATTATACATAAATGGGTATAACTAAGGTTAAAATGTGAGATAACAGTGAGTATAAGTGATATAACAAACATCATAAAGAAATAACTTGCAATCCGTATTTCAACAAACCAGCTACACATCTGTCTGTTCTCTCCATCCTTTTTCAAATTGTACTGGAATTCATATCCAAAGCAATAAGGCAAGAGAGAAAATAAAATGACCTAAAGAAGGACTTCAGGTAAGATTTTCAATGGTATATTTCTTTTGAAAAACTGACAGTTAAATAAAATGAATACCAACAAGCTGAAATATGTTTTATCAGAGACTGAAGAGAGTGGTGCAGATGAATGGACAGAAGAAGGGTAGGCAAATACCATCAAGATACTTAATGTACATATGTGAGACTAGAACTAGGTAACTTGAGGGAATGGATGTGTTTGAGACAAAAGGGAGAGCTGGTAGAAAGTATAAGATTATTTAATATGCATTGTATCATAATTTGACATGTCAAATTGAAATCTCTTTGTACAACTAGTTAAAAATAGTACTACTTAAAAATACTAAAGATAACAAATAGTAAAGATAACAAAGCTAATCATAATGCTACCAGCCAATAGACTCTCTTTATTGGAAGGCCATGAACAAACTGTTAATAGCATGGCAAGATCTTTCTAGATCCTTGTGTATGCTCACCAAAAGGCCATGGATCTATCAAGAGGAAGATTGGGGATGTACACATGAACCCAGACACTGGAGAACCAAATTCATCACTTATATACAGAAGACAGAAATAAATCTTCAGTGAAAAATAAAAAATTGTACTAAGTGAAGTGAGCCAGACCCAAAGAAACATGGACTCTATGGCTTCCCACATAGGGAATAATTAGCACAGGTTTAGGCTAGTCACAGCGGAGGATCACAAAAGCCTGATAGCTATCCCCCTATGAATGCATAAGATGATGCTAAGTGAAAGGAACTCCATGTTATAGAAATGACTGTTATATCACTGTTGTAATTACATTAAATTAAACATGCCATGTGAAACCGTAGCTTATTTTGTTGACCATCCTCTTGTATCTCCTTCCTGTTGTTATACCCGCACTATCACTGTTATCTCATCTGCGTACACTGGATATTGTATATACTGGTATTAGAACTAGGGAAGTGAAAGGGAATATCAAAATCGAGAGACAAAGGATAAAAAGACAAATGACGGGGCTGGGGATATGGCCTAGTGGCAAGAGTGCCTGCCTCCTATACATGAAGCCCTGGGTTTCGATTCACCAGCACCACATACACAGAAAACGGCCAGAAGTGGCGCTGTGGCTCAAGTGGCAGAGTGCTAGCCTTGAGCAAAAAAGAAGCCAGGGACAGTGCTCAGGCCCTGAGTCCAAGGCCCAGGACAGGCCAAAAAAAAAAAAGACAAATGACTCCAAAAGCAATACTTGCAAAGCCATTTGGTGTAAACAAACTGAACAACTCATGAGGGGAGAGGGAAACCCAGGGCTTAACATATGAAACTGTAACCTCTCTGTATATCACTTTGACAATAAATAAGTATAAAAAAAAGGAAATTTCTGTTTCAAGCCACTCTGTTATGTGGAAAACACAACTGGGTAAGTTGAATTCCAAATGTAATATTAGGGGCTGGGAATATGGCCTAGTGGCAAGAGTGCTTGTCTCACATACATGAAGCCCTGGGTTCAATTCCCCAGCACCACATATATAGAAAATGGCCAGAAGTGGCGCTGTGGTTCAAGTGGCCGAGTGCTAGCCTTGAGGAAAAAGAAGCCAGGGACAGTGCTCCGGCCTGGATTCCAAGCCCCAGGAATGGCCAAAAAAAACTAAACAAAAAACCAAGTGTAATTTTATATAATGACTATTTAAAATAAAAAAAATATATTTTATATAAATCATGTTAAACTCAAAATAAAATTTTTTTTTTTTTTTTGGCCAGTCCTGGGCCTTGGACTCAGGGCCTGAGCACTGTCCCTGGCTTCTTCCCGCTCAAGGCTAGCACTCTGCCACTTGAGCCACAGTGCCGCTTCTGGCCGTTTTCTGTATATGTGGTGCTGGGGAATCGAACCTAGGGCCTCGTGTATCCGAGGCAGGCACTCTTGCCACTAGGCTATATCCCCAGCCCAAATTTTTTCATTTAATTCACAACATACTGAAGACTACTACAAGTAGAACTATTTAATCAACAAGGGTCCACCATTTTATGAAATAAATATGTATTTTGAAAAATAAGAAAATGCTATTTTGACTATTATGATTTAAGACAATTTTTGTTCCCATGAAGCACAAACAAAAGTGTTTGGAGGAAACACTCATATGTAAAATACCTGAGGACTTTAAAAAATAATATGTGGACAATGTTCATTGCAGCACAAATTGTCATTGCTAAAAAATGGAACCAACCCAAATGCCCTTCAGTAGATGAGTGAATCATGAAAATGTGGTACATATACACAATGAAATTCTATGCCTCTATCAGAAAGAATGGCATTGCCCCTTTCATAAGGAAATGGAAGGACTAGGAAAAAATTATACTAATTAAAGTGGGCCAGGCCCAAAGAAACATGGACTCTATGGTTTCTCTCATAGGGAATAATTAGTACATGTTTAGGCTAGTCATAGCAGAAGATCACAATAGCCCAGTAGCTATGCCCTAATGAACACATAAGTTGATGCTAAGTGAAATGAACACCACGTTATGGAAACAAGTGCTATATCATTGTTGTAATTATTTTCAACATGCCATGTGAACCGTACTGTTTCAGGGTTGTTGTTTTTTTTGTTTCTTCCAGTGGTTGTACCACTGCTATCATTGTATCTCATCTGATTACCCTGGATATGTATATACATATATTAGAACTAGGGAAGGGAAAAGGAATATCAAAATTGAGAGACAGAGGATAAAAAGACAAACGATTCCAAAAGCAATATTTACAAAACCATTTGGTTTAAACCAATGCTACAACTTATGGCCGGGACAGGGAAAGAGGAAGGGGAGGTGGGGAGGGCTAAGGGAGGAGGTAACAAGTTGAACATGAAATGTATTCACTGCTTTACAGATGAAACTGTAATGCCTCTGTTCTTCACTTTGACAATAAGGGAAAATATTAAAAAGAAAAAAATTAAAAATATAAAAATAAGTGGGCTGACCAGGAAAACTGAATGCTGTGAAGAATAACCAATATGGCATGAGGATCTTAAGTCACAGAACTTCCTATTAATTTAACAAACAAAGTCTCCCAGAAAACCTTTTTCTAGCTTGAGAATTAGGAATGAGGTAAGAACTTGTATGATAAAATTGGAGGAAATAAAATACAATTTGATCTAAAAACCAGTTTTTTGCTTAGCCATTAGAGCTAACAAATCCATGCAGAAACTTTCCATGCATGAGTTTTATTACTTATATCTGGAATAGGAAGGGCATTGGTCTCAGATGGTAGACCTGCCTATATTTAGTGTATTTTCATGTCTGGATAGTGAAAACTCCATTTCCAATGACACGAACTAGATAGGAGCATCATGGGCCCTACCATCTGGTCTCCATGTTTAATGAAATTGACTGGTTGACACTAAAACACAATTGTTTTTCTCCTTCCTCATCATTCCTTTGTTTCTTCAATTCAGCCAATAATTTCCATCCTTGGATTATTCCAAAATAGCCTTCACACTGCGTCCTCTTCATGAGAATACACTTATCTCACTTCCATTCAAATAGATATATAGATAATATGATCTTACCCTCAAATTTGAAACATTGCTACATGGAATGTACTTAAAAGTGAATCTGTGACTGGCAAGCTTATTGGTTCACTGTTCCCATAAAAAATTATAAAACCAAACCTAAGCAATTTCTAATTATTTGGTTTGGTACACCATGAACAGGCCTTATCAGAAGATCAACCATTACCCTCCATACACTCTCAAAATTCTTGGGAAGAGGACTGAATTCTTTGGGCCCTTATTACAAAGGTTGCCTTCAATAGTTCATATGGGCCATTTTTAAGCACAATTTGGAGACTTAGAATCATATTCTTACCTATAACTATGGGCATTAGACAAAACATGATAGTTTATTCATGAGCAAAATGGAATATAAACTAACTGATCATGTCCTGGCTTCTCATGCTTATATGTTCACTATGACTACTTTCATTAAGTTTACACTAGCAGAAGGCACTTTTGGTCTGATTTTTTTTTTCAAAAGAACCTTATTTCACCTACTGTATGTTCTATAATATTTGACAACAGAGCCCAAACTATATGTTAGACAAAAACAGCCTCTTCAACCAATAATGTTAGAAAACTGGAAATTCATGTGCAAAAATTTTAAATGGTCCTTATACATCACCTGTGAATATCAGTTCGAAATGGTTCAAAAAAATCAACATAAAACATGAAGCTTTAAAACTACTACAGAACAGAGTAGGAGAAAAGTTAGAAATTAACAGCATGGTCAGTATCTTATCAGAGGTCCAGAGCTCAGCAAATCAGAGGGAGTTAGTATTGTCAGTATTGACAAATGGAATTACATCAAAGTTAAATTTTCTGCAAAGAAAGGGACATAGTTAATAAGCTACAAAGAAAATCTACAGAATGGAAGATTTTTGCCAGATATACATTGACTACACAAAGAGATCAAGAAACTAAACTCTCAGTGAAATAAAAAACCTGACTAGAGACTTCTCTGAAGTAAAAATAGCCAGTAGACACATGAAGAAATGCTGCAAATCTCTGTCCATAAAGAAAATTCAAAATAATATTGTCACTTCAGTACCAATGGCCATCATCAAGAGTGCAAACCAAATGAGATGCTGGTGTGAATGTGGTGAAATAGGAACCCTAATACACCGTTGGTGAGGGTGTAAACAGGTCCAATCAGTGCAGAAAAACTGTTAGAAGGTTCTTAAAAATTAAAGAGCTACTCACTATTCTAGAAACCATTGTTGGGCATTTAATCAAAGGATAACAAGTCAGAACACAAGAAAGCCCTTGCACAATCATGTTTCTGGCTACATTACTCACCATAACCAAGCTATGGAAATAACCTTAGATGCCCTTCAACGGATCCATAGATCAAGAAAACATGGTGTACACATAAAAATGGAATTCTATTCATCCACCAGGAAGAATATTATGTTATTTGTAGAAAAATGGATAGATCTGGGGGGAAAATTATGGTAAGAAGTTAACATGTTTTCTCATCTGTGAAAGTTAAACCTAACACAAATATATATGTAAACAAATGCACAGTCATATGCATACATATATATACAAATGTATTGGTAAAGTTGATGTATGCAGAGGAGACATTCCAATGGCATAACTCTTCTCTACAACATGTAGTCTGACAAAATGGTGGCAGGAAGGAAAATACTTCAGCCACTTTGTAAAACAATATGGTAATTTCTCACAAAGTTAAACATATCCTTCACATGGTTAAGTCAACATCCACAATTCCACACTTATTCACAAGAAATCTGACAACTTAAAGTCATGCACATATACAGATACACACACACAAAAATGCATATATATACATGTGTACAGTTCAAAACATATTTCTATTAGCATTTTGTAGTCATTATAAGCAAAAATCTACTCAAATATTTTGCAATAGATTACAATACACAAATACAAATGCATATTTGTATACATATGCATATTCATATACAAATGCAAATATACACATATAATTCAACACAGAAGTTTCTAACCACATTTTTTATACTCACTGCAATCAGAAAACTATTCAAATGGCTTTCCACACGAGTAGAAAACAAAACTGTAGAAGAACTGTATGATGAAATGCAATTCAGCGATCACACACACACATAAATCTTAAATGCATTATTGTAGATAGAATAAGCTATTCTCAAAAGATTTCATACCTCACTATTCCATGTATTTGATACCCTGAGAAAGGAAAAACTAAAGTGATAGAAAGATCCAAGGTTGGGAGAGCTGTATTTATGTACTTTTAATGATACTGCTGATAGACTCAGGACCTCACACTTGTTAGGCAAATGCTCTACCCCATGACCTACCCTAACAGAGCTCGGTGAGAGCTTTAATAGAAAATGTAGCACTTATCAGCTAAGGGGTACAAAGGAACCCTTTGCATCTTGTTTGATGATGGAGATGAAATATTTTTGCACTTATCTATACTTGTAAATTAAGTGACAATATAGTCAACAGTATGCAACAGCCTGTTGCATACTGAAAAATAACTTTACTACAGAAGAATAAGAGGAACAGCTGAATTTGCCTTCATGGGACAATGGGTCAAATGTTTCCTAAGTTAGCTGTTCTTATGTCAGAGTATACTTATATATCTTACAATGCATCTCACAAGATCAGACATTGAAAAAGAAAAACTTGTGTTCTTTTTTAAAATTCTTTCATATGGTTACAAATTAATACATCCTAAAGGCAAAGAAATTTAAAAATCAGACTATTTAATTTAAAGTACAAAGCCGCTGAGGTATGTTAAAATGTTTACCTAGATAGATAGCTACAATGGAGCATAAAGAGTTAATAAAGAAAAGAAATGGAAAGAAAGAAATCTTTAAATTCCTAATAAAACCAAGATGTTTGTCACTATTCCTCACTTTGGTTGTAACTGTACCAAATTTACTTGCCAGTTTTCACATGAGTACATTTGGAAATGAGATGGTCTTGCTTTTGTTTTAGATCATGTAAGCACATTATAAAAGTCTTGTAAGTAGACAGGGTAAGCAGCTAGGTCCAATGTACATACCACAGGGGAAATAGTAAAATTTTAGTTCTACTCAAAGATAAATATCTGTTGTTTTCCCATTGGGAGAAAAAAAACAAACCAGTATTGCAAAATAATACCCACTCTTTGACTATTAGTCTTAAATAAATACAATTGAAATAATTCTAAAAATTTTTAATTCTACTGCATTTTGTGAATTTGTATGTTTTTTTTTTCTTTTGTTTTGTTTTTAGCCAGTCCTGGGGCTTGAAATCAGGGCCTGAGCACTGTCCCTGGCTTCTTTTTGCTCAAGGCTAGCACTCTACCACTCGAGCCACAGCACCATTTCTGGCTTTTTCTATATATCTGGTGCTGAGGAATTGAACCCAGGGCTTCATGTATACGAGGTGAGTACTTTACCACTTGGCCACATTCCCAGCCCAATTTGTATGGTTTCAAATCCTATGATCTATTATCTCAGAGTTAATTTCTAAATCTCTTTATGTACAGTCACTTGAGTGTTTCTATTGCCTTTGTGTACCCTTAAATAGGTTTTGATGGAGTAAAGTCAGATCTCCATGGTTTAAAGCATTTTACTGTTGTATTACAATATGGCCTATTCTCCGGACTTATTCTTTTAAAATAAATTTAAAATATCTCTATCATTAACATTCTTAACATCTGTCTAGTATGAAATTTCATCCAAAAATGAAACTACACATCAGAGGCTAGTTTGATTCTAATTATCCCATAACAGTCTAAGAGTATACAAAATCCTCATGGTTGCAATACTGCTAAACAGACAAGAGTGCATTGGAAGTTGTTTTATATGATTTTAACTAGGCACCACAATTTGTTAAGGGAAAAATGAAATCTCTTTTGGAGTTCCAATTATCTATATAGATAGATATAGTGATTGAGAGATAGAGATATATAGATATGTTAAGAAGTTTCTCGCCTTGTTAGACATAAAGACAATAAGCTTAAAAACAAATTTTATTAGAAACCCATACTATCTGTAAAATAAAGACCCAGTAAAATGAAGTATTAAATAATTGAAGAAAAATACTAAAAACTGAAATTCCCTCTGGAGTTTTCCTATGAATTATTAATCTATTAAATTTAGAAATGAATCAATTCTCACCTTTAAATCATAGTAAAGGATAAGTGATTACTACTCCTTTTAAGTTCTTAGAAAATGATGCGTAAGTCAAAGGAATGAAATTGTTGTCATGCTATCCCTTCATCTAGCCCTCCTGAATCAACTAAGGGCATGTCACTTTACTTTGTGTGATCATCTAAACCACAAGCTACACTGAGAATACTAGCCCTGGAAACTTTTTTTTGCTATTCTCTTCCTGAAAGGTTCTTCAATTGTTCCACTGAGTATTAAGAGTATAAGATTATGGATATCACTCAGAGTGCTATTTATTCATTCATTATTAATTTAGCAAATTCATTTTGTGCTATGTTATTTGCATGGCCTTTTGAAATTACTGAAAATACGATGATGAGGAAAACAAGTTATTCCTATTCTTGTGGACTGTAAACTCTTCTATCAAACAGAAACTCTAGAACAATCTTGCATTAGTCAGGTGATGACCAGTGTTAACACAAGTTGGAAAATAAGCTATTCACCCATTGCATTCCACAGTTTAAGGACAAATTGCTGGAAAACTGTTCACAGGAAACTAAACAGGCTGACATGGAGGTTAAGAAGACTGTGATCAGCAACCTCGTAAGTGACTAGGAAGAGGGAAGAACACATTCCTGTTTACATTAAGGATGCTCTTGACCCTTTACAGAAAAGACAACTACACAGAACCTTACCTCTAATAGCATGTGGGTATTACACAGAAAAGGAATGTTCACAGATAACCTCTTGTGTCCCAGAAGTCACATAAAACCCCTGAGTATTTCCATATGATACCCTGAGATGCTTTCTTTCACTGTCATTCAATAGCTAGAATGTATAGCTATCCTAGACATATGTGTAAAAATAATTTGTGCATTTTCTGTTGTCACTTTATAATCTTAAGTAGGATATCATACAGTAAAATCAGATTTGCTTGGTTAAAAATATTTTGCTATGTTGTTACAACATTGAATACTATGAACTCAGTTTTTTTTAGAATGAACTTAAAATATCTCTATCCTAGCTATCCTAGTTGCTTTAAAAGCTCTAAGGACTAGCATTTCTAACACATATATTAAAATAAATTGGACAATCTAGAAGAAATGGATAGATTTCACGAGGCATATAAACTAGCAAAGCTGAGGCAAGAAGATAAAAATCACTTTAAACAGACCAATAGAAAGCAATGAGATTGAAAAAGTAAAGCATAGTCTCACCACAAAGAAAAGTCCATCCTCTGAGAGATTCATAGCTGAACTCTGTAAGACCTTTAATAAATAAAGCACTAATATGCAAAAGAAATCCATGAAATATGGAGGCACTAGAAGACTCATTCTATAAAGCCAGCATTACACTCATCTTAAAACTACAGAGACCTAACCAAAAAAGGACAACTATAAACCAATTTTTGATGAATATAGACATAAATTTCCTCAATAATTATTTTCAAACCAAAATTAAACAAGAAATAAAAAACACATTTAATATAATTAAGTTGGTTGCACTGTTAATAGGTAGCCTTATTCAATATATGGAAATCAATACAGTACAGTACTAGAATAAAAAATAAGTAGCACACAATATTTGAATAGGTGCAGAAAAAAGCCTTTCATAAAACCCAGTATCATTTTATGATAAAACCTCTGATGGACCTAAGCATATACCTGAAAATAGAGTATCTGTGACAAATTTAAAACCATTTTCTTGAAAATTGAAGGCCAATTTTTATTTCATATGTCAATGTTATATCTAAAATATAAACATACACAAAAATATACAAGGCCACAGTATAGACACACCCCAAACACATATTCTAAAGTAAGCAAATTGTGTAAGTCCTTTGAACAAAATCAATTAACAGGAAGGTGAAATGCATTTTCCCATAGAAGCATAAGACTAAGTGGAGACATTGTACATAAACAGACAAAGGGGAAGAGGAAACAACAAACACATCATAATATTTAATGTGCATCTCTGAAAAATGAACCATATAACATGAGGTAATGGGTACATTTGGGATAATGGGTTGGGGAGGAATGATCAAAAGATAGCTTTGATCAATATGTACTATAAACAATAACTGAAATGTTGCATTGAAATACCTTTGCACAACTACTTAAATTTACTTAAAATATGATGAATATTTAAAAAGAAATCAAAATGCTATAAGCTAACAGAACCTCTCTAAGAATGAAGCACATGTACATATTGTGATAGCACAAGACCTAGAATACAACAGCACATAAAAGACATACAGTATTATACAGATTTTGAATGAGCTATAAACTAAGAAAGTTAAAAAAACAAAATCAATATTTTACACACAGAAAACAAAAAGGAAAGAAATCCTCGGTGTAAAAGCTAGTTTCATTTCAAGCACAAGCATAATTATTATGTAGAATATCAAACAGGGTACGTGGTGCTTCAAATAAAAAAATTTTAAATAACAATTTAGAATCAAAATGTACTTTCTTATATAAATGATGTCCAAGTGAAAAATCATTCAGTCAGACTGAAATTTTATTTAATTCATAATATACCTGAAGACCATAACAACTAGAACTAAAAACCAAAGGTGGCACTTTATTTTAAAAGGAGGCATTTCATTTTTTAAAAAATTTTAAATGCTTTGAAAAATAAATGAATGCTTTTACTTTGGAGCAATGGGATGAATTCTCATTTTCTTTCCCTAGGAAGTACAAACCAAAATCTCTAGGGGAAAAACTCATAAATCACTTTGCTAAGTATATAAATATATTAATATCTGGGTTGAATAGGGAGATCAAATCTTGAAGAATAAACATGGTATGGGTATTTGGGGGTTGTTTTTCCTGAATCATGTAACTATCCAGCATATTTAAGTTTCCTTTTATGAGAAAAATCTGATTACCCCATGTGGCTTTGCTTCTGTGAAGGCACAGTGTGCAGGCCTATATAACTCTCTCTTAGACAGAACTTAGAAGCACGACTTCTATACTGTGATAGTATATAGGGAGTTTCCATAGCTTTTCTCTTCTTCAAGTTTTCATTTGTGACAAATTCAATCAAGACAAATGTAAAATTGTGTAGTGAAGATAAAACCCCTGCATTCTAGCCAAGTATACTGTACAAAGGTCTGGAAGTATTCAACTGTGCAGAAGTCATAGAGAAAGACAAGGGACCGAGAAAGAATAGCTCCTTATTCTGTGCATAAAATCCTGGTCTTATCATGAGCTGAGACCACATGAAAGAAACTCAAAGTAGAATAGCAAAGCCACAATAAATTAGTGTAGGAAACAACCTAGATCTAGACTGTCTTCTTGGTGAAGCACAAACAGAATACAAAGCCTATATACATCTATATAGCATAGTTAAGACTTGAAGACTAAATGTCAGAACCACCACCACAGAAGGAGGATTACACTTGTGATCTAAACTGAACAGTTCATTGGTTTTGTTCACGGGATTTTAATAAGACCAAAAAAATGTAAAACATTCAAAATATACAAAACATTAGACAAAATAACCAGGAAAACCTCACCAACTTTCAATCCTGGTACAGACAGGCATAGGGATAATTATGTTGTTTTGATAATTTACAAAATCTTTAAAGGAGCAGTTATTATTACCATGCCTTTCAAGGAAGGAAAAAAAAAACTCTTGAAAACATAAAGATCACTATGCTTATTAAAAAAATTAGAAGCTATGTAAAACAAAAGAATTGAACATCTGAGAATTAAAAATATCGGTAGCAAAGAATATTGAATTTGTGTCTGTGGCACAGGGAAGATAATAATCAGGAGTATGGAAACACTGATGCAAATTAGTTCAAACTATCCTGTCTGACCAAGAAAATTGGAAAATGAGTAGGAAGAAGTGTGACTAGAACCTCTAAATTCATGAGGCAAAATAAAAACTCTAAGTTACAAGTATTAGAGTTCTAAAAGAAAAAGAATGAAGAGATTAGAAAACAAACTTAAATAATAGTTTCCCTGAATTTTATGGAAGGTACATTATTAACTTTCATATTAAAAATTGATGTAGACCAACAAAATAAACTCAAATAAATTTAATCACACACCATTTTTAAATTTAAAACAAATCATTACCAGACTGCTGATAACCTTTTATTTCAAAATATTGTAGAAATACTTACTATACTGACCCAAATAATCTCTAGCCTTAGAAACATGCATACAGTAACCTATCACATATAGGGGAATAGTGATTCAAAAACTAATCATTCTCATCTGACATTACCAAGAAGTA
Organism: Perognathus longimembris pacificus; assembly: GCF_023159225.1. Lineage (NCBI taxonomy): Eukaryota > Metazoa > Chordata > Mammalia > Rodentia > Heteromyidae > Perognathus > Perognathus longimembris. The sequence goes on from NC_063182.1 coordinate 37,614,577, forward strand.
CAATGGGAAATTTTGGAAAACTGAAATAAAAGAACTTCCAACTAAAACTATATATCTAGGGAAAATATTCATCATGAATACAGTGAATTTAAGAGACATATTCAGAGGTAAATTAAAATCAAATTCATCAATTTGTAAAGGAAGATGAGGAGTGATGTTGGAAAATAAGTTCTATTTATATAGACTATTTTATATGTTATAGGATATAATTATTGTATACTTTATTTATAATTACATATTATATATACAATATGAAATATGTAACATGTACATTTTATTTATATTTTACATGTTTTATTTATATTCTATATTCTCAGAGAAAAATAATAAATTGTAAGCCCCTAAGTAAATGTCATAAACCACTTCTACTCACTAAAATATCTAAACTATTTTAATCAAGAGAAATATTAACTCTTTAGAGAGGAGTAAAATTGTATAGCTATCATAAATGGGTCACATAAGACAAAAAAGGTAGCTATACGTTCAACAGAAGGTATACAATAACAATATCTTGAAAGATTTAAATTACCCAATACCTATTAAAGAATAAATAACCTATAGTCCCAAAGAAATTGAATTCTTAATGAAAGTTCTCCAAAAAACAAACATACCCATATGTTTTTCTTGGAGAATTCTATCAGTTGATTCTGGCAAAGTAATTACTGAGTAATTTTATAATAAATGATATCAGACTAGTTGGACCTGTATGTTAAAGACACTTGATCTATGCAACGCAAACAACATGAATTCAAAACACAGTAGATCACAAATTAAAACACATTCAATGAAAAGACATGAAATATCTTCATATCCTTCTATTCGATGAGTCTTTTTTATAATTTATTTCTTCATTGTCAAAGTGATGTACAGAGAGGTTACAGTTTCATACGTAATTAAATGTGTCTTCAATCTAGTACAAAAGAATGCTCCATGCCCAGATTAGTAAAACCATTCAAAAAAACCCTACAAACTTGAAAACCAACATGAAAAAAATGCCTATAGTCCCAACATATATCACCAAATAACCACAAGAAAACTGGATGTGTCACTGTGGCTCAAAGTGGTGGCCTAAATAGTGACACTGTCTGAAAACAACAAAACGAATAAGCAAAATCTTTTGCATGTAGAGAACTACTAAAGGAAGGAATTACAAAAAAAAAATCACTGTACAACCCAGCACTAGACTCCTGAGTTGAAGAAGGAAAAATTAAAATCAACAAGGAGTTAGCATAGATAAAAGAAGTTACATAGACAAGGTCACAGAGGAAGGAAATCCATGGAGGGAAAGAATTGTCAGATCCCAAAATAATAGCTTTGCAGTCAAGGACAGGGACCAAGAAGTCAACAAATGAAATTCGTTTGCCCTGCAAAAGGAGAGATTCCTAAACTCAGTGTTATGGAGAGTAAACAAATAGAAAAGCCTGGTAACTTTACCACCAGCCTAGAGACAGACAAGAGGAGGGCAAGGTACAATTTGAGAGACAAGACTGCCACAAGAACAGGCCCTCCATATGTACTCTGACACTCACCAAGAGGTAAAAAAGTGGCACTTTAGGGATGCCTCTCTGGGTGACTAAGGGACAAGTAGCCACGTGGCCATGATTAGGACACTGAACCATAGCGTTAGGAGGCTTCGGAAAGGAGGGCCAGCAGCATTAGGCTGCAAAACACCTGGTCTGCCCAGTCTGAGAGCTGAGCATGAGAGTTGGCATACTAGGAGCCAATAGGCTTACTCTAAAAAGCCTTCTAATTATTTAGAACATTTTAAACCCACTCTCTTAAACTTTGTTCCACAGTGGTTCAGGCTTGCACCCTTCCTTCCAAGTCTCAATGAATCTGTGAGAAGTCAACATAGGGAAAAATCTGTTCTCAAGGAGGGCACATTGTAACATTCATTGAGCTTCTGGCAAGAAACATGTGGATCATGATAGATACGGTTTTGAGTTATGAGAAAGTTCCAAGTAAGTATGCTTACTATCATCTGTACCTGGATACTGAATCCCTTTGAATAAAAAATCCCTGTATTTGTTCAACATTTTCAATGGAATGTTAAATTTGAAATTTCCCAAATTTCATAATTCTCTTATTTATGCCTTAAGGAGAACCAGGTTGGGAGATGTTCTTTGCCTACTGCAAAAAAAAAGTTTTCTACCCTGTGGTCATTTCTCCACATCCTCTCATATATATTTGTCATATGGTTCCATCAATTATTTAACCTTATATGCAAATGTGGTCTTATATATTAAATGTGGTCTAGACGCGTGATGACTGATCTGTTTGGGTAGCCACGTTTCTACTTCTGATTGCATGAATATGCTTGGCTGTTTAAGTAGTATTGGCAGAATCCTATACTTCTTGTCCTGTTGCTCTGGTTATAATTTATATGCAGTGACTTTTCGGAAAAATTTTTTCTTTCAATGAAGTCTGAATCATGTGTTACAAAGTCAAGTCTTACGAAGTAGTTGTGCAAAAATGGCAATTTTTGATACCCGTTAGGTCCATCTGTTGGGTGGTCATATAGCAAAAGTGTATATACTAAAGGCTGGAAATTAAGATATATGTATGTATATATACCACCATTTAAATTTGTTTTGAACTCATTTTTTGTTACCTTGGTCTGAGTTCCATTCTCTGTGTTTTAATTTCGCATATTTCTCTATTTTCTCAATTTCATATTTCTTCTCTTTTTTTCTAGTTGACACAAGAATGCAGTCAGTTAAATGCAGTCATGTAATTTGTAAAACTACATAATATGATTTGTGCAAGTACTGTAGGGGTTTCTCTACTTCAGAGTGATTGATGTGTGTGTACCTAGAAATCACCAAGTCTCCTTACATTTGTCCTTTGACACTATGTTGTGTTATTAAAATGTTTCCTATGGGCATAGTTCAGGTTCATTACGTTTGTACATATCCACGACACATTGTAAAGATAATGATAAATTAAGAAAATCTTCCATGATAGAAATTTTCATTTGATTCTTTACTATCTATAGGCACGTGATTATCAGCTGTTCATTACATCTCATCAAACAGACTTCTCCAGTCAAATGACATTTTTGTAAGTGAAAAGTATTGCCATATTGCATCATGAACTATCAACTAGAACTTGAATATTTTAATTGAATTAAATGCAGCTTGCTGAAAATTATCCTGTTAGTGACTGGCAAGCCCTAGCAAATATTCAATGCCTTATGCCTTATACCTAACTTTATTCTATTTCTACTTTGAGAGTAATAAAAAGGATGAGAATATACCTAAAATATCTATACCACATAGTATTTTAATAGTACTGTAGAAATAAGAAATATAGTTAGAACCCCTAACCCCTTGTATTGAATATTGGAGCTATTAAAGTACTGCCTAATTAATGTGTAAGGACTTGTGTAGGATAGTCCCTTATGCATCTTTACTGAAGATGTGAGTTGCACAACTAAATTAGTAAAAGTATTTTGTCATGTCAGACTTTCAAGGAGAGAAGCTTTTGCTACCTTCAGATTGTATTGTTTATTGAGAACATTTCTAATCTGTTTTGCCAAGCGATTTAAACAACCAGGGATTGGCCAACAATTACGTGAAGAAATGCTCAACATTCACATTTTAATATGAATCAAACAATATTGAATTTTCAGCTTCACCCCCCAAAAATGTCCTCTATCAAGTATACAAACAATAAATACTGGTAGGAAAATGAGAAAAAAGGAAGATCATTACACTATTAGTGAAAATAAGTAGTGCAATAACTCTGAAGACAGGTTGAATATTTCTAAAAACTCAACATAGTACTATTCCATGACCAAGCAATACCACTTTTGGTCATCTGTCCTGAGTATTACAAGTCAGTTTGTAGTAAAGACTCTCAAACATCCAAGTTTGCTTCACAATTTACTATAACCAAGGAAAGTAAACAGCCCAATGCCCTATGAGTGGATAATGAAAATGTTCTGTGCATTATATATACAAAATTTTTAAATCTAATGTATAGCATGAATGACTTTTTCCTTTTAAGTTCTTAGAAACTGAGTAACAGGCAGGTAAAGGAATAAAATCGTTAGTCTTGCTTCCCCTTCATCTAGCCCTCCGGAATCAGCTGTGGACATGTCATCTATTTTGTTTGATCACCTCACCCACTGGCTACAACACTGAGAGTTACTAACCCCAGAAGCTCTTTTGCTACTCTTTGTGAAAGGTTCCTCAATTGTTCCACTGAGTACTAGAGTACAGTATTATCATCTGCTGTCAAAAATGATGAATATAACACAATGGCAACCACTCAAGAGTGTTATTTATTCATTATTGTTTTAGCAGATTTGGCTGAGAGTAAAGTATTGAGGCATAACCATATTCATCCTCATACCTATTCTCCTGCATGAATTCAAGCCCCACAATAAACCAAAAAAAAAATTAAGTTCTATGACAAACAGCTGTCTGTCTCAAAACAAGGCATTTGATTCAGAGAAAGTAAATATTGTTATGTTAAAGAGTTTTTCAAGTGATAAAAATCAATCAGGTTTCTATTTGAACCTTATTAAATAAAGCCTACTAAAAAGAACTCCCATCCTTTCCTGATCAAAGAACCAAACCTAAAGTGAATCTCTCTTGCCTGTCTCCCCCCCCAACCTCTTTTTTCCTCCCCCTCCCCCTCCCCCTCCCCCTCCCCCTCCCCCTCCCCCTCCCCCTCCTCCTCCTCCTCCTCCTCTATAGCCCTGCTGGCATTTTGACCTAGAGAATATGACTTTAAAATTCTGGCCTACAACTCTGAGAGAATAAACTTTACCTTTTTAAAGTTTGTGGTAAGTTTCCCAGTGTCCACATGCTTATAATGAACATAAGTATGTAGTATACATTAAAATACAAATATGAAAAGTACTGCTGGTGACTAGGGAGATAAATACGTGTTCATAGAAGAATGGGATGGCTGGATTTATTGAAAGTAGACAAGACAATGAAACCTACTAGCAGTTGGCACAGATCCAAGAATACACGCAGAAGCAAGTGAGGAGGAAGAAATGATGCAAAGGAAGAAAAGTGGTGTGCCCCTTGCAAATGGCTCTCCCAGCTGAAGAAGCAGACCAAGAAGTCAAAAGGTACAGACCAGCTGACCCCAATCAGCGATTGAAGCTGAGGACTGCAGAGACTGGTGCCACCCACACTGACAACTGAGACCTGAAGGTCTTCCCCATGGGTCAGTACTCCGGAATCCAGAAACCAGGAACGGTAATGCAGCCACCCTACAGCAGGCTAAATAAGTACACTGGCAGAGACGACCCTGCATTTCAGTGCAGCTCACTTTTCTACAGTCAGGTTTAGCTGCAGCTGAGGGGTGCATGCTGAAAAAAATCAGAGATGTGTGGGCTTGGGAATATGAGCTGAGTCCTGGAGGAGGGACTCACAAGTAGTGATTATGTGTTGCACAAGGAATGCATGCACCTACTGGAATAGTTTAAAGAGTTCTGGTACAGAGAATCAATGAAGAGAGACTGAGGCTGGCATCTTTCAGCCAAGCAATTTCAAGACTCCTGATGAGGCAAACAACACAAGCAGCCCTTAATCAGGCTATAGCATAATCTGCAAGTCCCTTTTCTTACTTAAGAAGACCTCTCAGGGTAGTAAAAAAAACATCATTACAACTTATTGCAATATACATATAGGACAATATAAAATCAACTAAGACTTCACTTTGCTGTATACAAGACAGTTAGTTATTAACTAATTTATTGGTACATCTGTATCAGTGGTATATTTCTTTCATGGGTTAATGCCAGCTGGTAGACCTATTAACCACAGAAATCAACCATCTCTTTCTTGAGTTTCCTATTTCCCCCTTTGTGTTTTTTTCTTTCTTACTCGCTTTCTTTTTAAAACAGGACTCATCACATCTGAAGCATAGTTCCTAAAACTTAATCCTCTTCCAAATTTGGCTACATGTCCCAGCTATGCAAAGTACTAAGGGAGTCCAGAAAACCAGGTCAGGGAATGAGCAGTTATCATACCAGTTATCCTGCAAAAACCACTGATAGAGACGAATATCAGAGAAGACATTTTGGCAAATCACAGTACATTATCTCCCAAAATCTGGTTCAAAAAGGAAAGCTGAAACTAGGTGATTCATGCTGAAAAATCTAGTAATTAGGGGCATGGCAATATCCATTGAGCCTGTAAACTGACCAGAGAGAGGTGACTGTGAGTCATAACAGCTAAACTGGACTCTACAAAATCATACACAATGGATGTGTGTGTCCACTAAAATAGCATAAGTAGTTTTGAAATAGAAAACCAGTGGATAGAGACTGGGGCTGTCATCTTTTTGCCAAGCAATTTCAGGACTCCCAGATGAGGACAATGACAGGTAGTATCAGATTGTAGCTTAATCTCTAAGTGGGTCTTCCTTATTTAAGGAGCCACTAAGGTAAAAAAAAAAACCCAACATTATTGCATCTGACAGCAATATACATATAAGACAATATGAAAATCAATAAAGATTTGAAAAAATTACTGTTTATGAGGCTATTAGCCATTGCCCCTGTATAAGTTTAACATAATGGTGTTGTATTTGTTTAATCTGGCTTCTCTCAGCTGTAATTCAGAAGAAGGTGATTTGCCTTTCAATTTTCTTAACAATCAACCCCTGCCATTTAATTCTCCTATCACCATACATTTCTGTTTTTTTCTTCCTTTCTTCTCTTTAAGGGAAATCAGCATTTCTGAACCATAATTACCACCAATTATTTTTGCACTCATGGGGTTTGAACTCTGAGCCCAAGCACTGTCCCTGAACTCTTTTGTTCAAGGAAAATGCTCTACCACTTTCAGCCACAGCTCCACTCCTGGTTTTTGGTGGTTAATTAACGTTAAGAATCTTACCAACCAACCTTCACCATTTAATTCTTAAATTTCATATCACCACATTTCTCTCCTTTTTGTCTTCCTCACTCTTCTTTAATGTAAACCATCATAACTACCTTAATTGCCACCAATTCCCATCACATATCACATTTTCAGCCCCTCTTCATAGCTATATATCTCCCACCTCCATTCCCCAATTTTTATCAATAACAAAATACCTCCTAATAAGTAATCTTCTCAAATAATGATAATTTGATTTTTTGTGTTATTTCACTACGCTGTGTTCTGTTTCCTGTTTCTGAATGTCCTATTGGGTAATGTACTTCTTTCTCTTCTTCTATTATCAAAACTTTCTCTTATTTCCTTGTCATTCTCTTGTCCTCATTGACAGTAAGTGTGGCCTGCACATACACATCTGTGTGTACCCTTATTCCTTTCTCCAAACTCACCTTCACAGATAATTTCTCCCCTTCCCTGAACAATTCACTTTACCTCCTCACTAACCTATTCTTATGAAGACCAACTCTCATTCCTTCCTAACGTATACCATAAAATACCTACAATTATCCCAACAGAACTTCCCAATTCATCTCTAAACTATTCCTATTCTGGTGAATGATGACCTACTAGAACAGGAATTCTCTGGGAAAAACTAGTATGTCAATTACTTATTTTTTTCAAAAGTTACTAACATAGGTTAATCAGAAAAATCAAATTTTGTAGAATAGCCAATATGGTATGAGTGTTTTCTGCTTGTTTTCCCACTGTCCTGCACCACAGAACTTCCAGTTACAAAGCGATGTCCCTAGAAAAGATGAAAATTACAAGACAATCCTCATTTTTTTTCATCTTACTTTTCCTCTGTTAGATAAATCAGATCTGGCTGTATGGCTTTACTCCTGTGCTGACAAAAGTGTGAAGACAACAACAACTCTGAAATAAAACTGTATTCTATTAGCCAGAACAGAGAAGTATATAGGGGAGTTTCTATAACTTTTCTCTTTTTATCTTTTCTCCAAATTTTCTTTAGTGGAAGATTTGGTCAAGAGTAATGGTTACTTGCCAATGGTACAGGACAGATATTGTTAGTGTTACAGTGCACAAGAGAAATCATAAAGAAATTTCACATACTTGGGTTAAAGTAAATGGCATGTTGAGTAATATTACAATGACAATAAAAGCCAGAATAGTTGCCCATATGTTTAAAAGAGACTTGATCTAAGACTCACATTCAGAAAATGAATTCCAAACAGTACATTGTAGATCGAACGTCATATCCTGTATTTTTAAGAATCTTTATTTCCAGCATAAAAGTATGATATATACAAAATTGGTAAATCTATGCTACAAGCCTAAAAACAAAAAATAAAAAACAACCATGCAAATTGACAAATCCTCCGATTTCCAACATGGCAAGTGCCTAGGCAGAACAATTAAGCGTTCATGGCCAGTCTGTGCTAAATAGTAAAATTCTGTGTGAAAAGAAAGCAAACAAAAAAGTTTGTGGGTAATCTACTTAAGGAAAGAAATTACAAAAATAAAAAAAAACACAATTAACGACCATATAATATAGAAACAATCGTAAGGGGAATAAGGAAAGGTTATACTTATAAGTAGTTGGCATAGAACCCAGAAACCACACAGAAAAAATAAAGGAGGAAAAGAATGCATGGAGGAGGAAGAATGTTGGGTCCTATACTGTCACCTCTCCTGACCAGGAGAGAGAACAAGAAGTATCCCACCCAGGTGCCCCTAAACGCTGTGATGGGAAAAGTAAACCAAAGAAGGTGGGAATGTTACCAGCTGCCAAAGGACAAGAGAAAGGGGTATGATATACTATGAGAGTCAGGGCTGAGATAGGAACCAGGAACAGGAGAGGACCTATATTTTCCCTGATATCCAGGGGAAAAAAATTATCATCTTGGGAGTGTTTCTGTGGGAGCCTAGGAAACAGAGGTAATCACAGTGGGCCACACAATCAAGCCACTGAAACAGAGTTAAGAGGTTAAGAAAGGGTAACCCAGCACAAGCACTATCCACCAGCCTCACAGCTGTTTAACGCCTAGTAGGGTCAGCCTGAAAACAGAGGCTCCTGGATTCTGGCCATGGATCCCTCTAGGGGAAGTGCTGGAGGACCTCAGGAACCTGGGGAGGGAAAATTTCACAGCCAGTCTATAGCAGACAGAAGAAGGATACCATCAGAAATGACTCCGGACATTGGAGTGTCTTCTAAGTATAAGGACACCAGCCTAAAAGGAACTGGGCAAGTGAATGTTTACTTATGCAGAAGGGAACACCTTAAGACAAAAATATGGCCAGCAAGCAAGCAAGCATGGACACAGAGCAGGCAGGCTATATATTATTTACCTCCAATGCAGTGCACCCTTCCTCTCTGCTTCAAGCAAGACCAGATCCACAGTTTGCTCTGGATTGGCTAGCTAAAAGACTTTAAGATTAACACTTATAATTACTTACATGCTTGCAATTTTCTTGAACAATGTGAGGGATCACATCCTCTGCTACTGCCTTCACTTGCGACACAGTCATAGCAGAATAATCAATTACAGCTAAGCCATCGACCAAAGTAATAATTTTTAAGCAAACCACTTTGATAGAAAAGATTAGTATTCATATCTTGTAGTTCATTTGCCATTGTTATTTTTAATGTATTATGTGAAATTATTTACTTTTTCCTGCATTTTTCTCCCTACAATTTAGCCCCTATTGTCACTGTATTTGATTTATTACACTGGGTATTGTATATACATTTACTTGAATTAGAGAAGGGAAGAACATCATCAAAATGGGGAGACAAAGGGGCAAACCCATGCAACAGGGATACTTAGCAGGCAACATGTTGTAAACTAACTGTAGAACCTGGGGAGGGGGAGGATTAAGGAGGGGAGAAGGTAGGGGAAAGGAGGTATCTAGTTTGACAAGAAATGTTCTTACTATCTTACATATGTAACTGTAACCCCTCTGTACATCACCTTGTCAATTAAATTTAATTTTAACCAAAAGAAAGAAAAGATGGGTTTCTCACACTACTGACATAGTACACCAAAAGATTCATCTTGTTGGGATTCGGGGGAACCTCTCACAGGTTCTGGTTTAACTAAGACACTTGCAGCTGAGCAAGCAGCTGATGCTAAGTGTGGAGACCTGAGTATGGTGTGTGAGTTCATACCCAGGAAATTGCTGAGGAACCTAGAATTTCAGAGCCCATGTGTAAAGTAGGTACAAGAAATATCTGAGATAAGAAACTATTTGATAGAAACTAAGGCTGGCATCTGGCATACAAAAATGCTTGAGATTCATTGCTGAGAAAAACAATAGTGACAGCAATCACCATCCAGCAGCTTAACCTAAGTGAGGCCTTTACCTCACTTAACGGTCTGTAACAGCATCAAAGTCTAATATTATTGCCAACTGTTGCAATATACATACAGTGCAATAAAAGATTACTTAGGTCTTGCTGTATGTAAGTCTATTAGATGTTGACTAAAACCAATAATGACACAATGAAAGATGTGTAAGTGAAAAAGAAAGGCCAATTGGATCAACAGAGCAATATTGAGAGAAGTGGGTGACTAAAGAGAGCAAATATTTTTTAAAGCTATGTGAAACTCAAAGAATTGAGACAAAAACTGTGAAACCAAAAACTGCTTGTCAAATGGTATTTCCCACAGGATTGGGGCAGCGACCCAACAGTATGTAACTAAAACCAAACAACTACTCAACATATAAAGGTCAAAAATTGACCTCTCAGTGGAATACAATAGCTCAAAAGCTATGTATGTATGTTCATATAAGACTACTGTCGACATATTGTCAAATATCAACATTACATTTAAAGCCCTAGGCGAATTTTCTTGGGCTTGGCCACGTGGATACTGTATATGTTCTTGATACATTGTGTATTGTATATATGTCTACCTGACCTAGAGAAGGGAAAGAAAGACAGGGCGTAAGATATCACAAGAAATGTACACACTGCCCTACTATGTAACTGTACCCTTTTTGCACAACACCTTGTCAAAAAAATGTGTGTTCAATTAATAAATAAATTAAATTTTACAAAAAGACAAAAAAAAGTGGCTCAAGAGGTAGAATGCTAGCCTTGAGTAAAAAGAAGACGAGAACAGTGCTCAGGCCCTGAGTCCAAGCCCCAGGACTGGCAAAAAAACACAAACAAAACTTAATTGAAATCCTATGCAATGGAACAGAAAAAGTGAAAAACGGTTATCAAAAGTTGAAGATAAAGCAGAGGACTTAAATCAAACCATCAAAGAAATTGAAAAAATATTCAGAAAATACCAGGGAACATGCAAGGCCTCGCAAAAACTGCTAAAAGATCAAATCTACATATATGGGGAACAAAAGAGAAAGAAGAAATATACAAAAAAATCATAGTGCCACTTCCACAGACATTAAGAACTATTCACTACAATAGTAGCAGATACCTTCCCAAACCTCAATAAGAGAATTTCATCCACCCAAGATGGTATATAGACCTCTAAGTCAATAAGTGCGTGAAAGAAAGTCTTCTAAGCATATTATCACAAAAAAACACATACAAAAAATAAGAAAGTAATATTGAAGTCACCAAAGGAATAAGGGATGCATTTTACAAAGATGATGTTGTTAGAATTATTACAAAATCTCAATAAAAATATTGATTTCAAGAGGTTCATGGGAACATGTAATTCAAACTCTGATAGACAAAATGCATAAAAAGACTGATGTAGCCAACAATCTATTATTTAGAACTGATAAAAAAAAGGAAAACAAATACTACAGGAATTTATAAACACTGAATAAGTGCTGCAAGGGATACTTAAGCAGCCTGGAACCAAAACAAGTACCAACTACTGGTTTTCCCCAAGAAACACATTTCACAATAAAGGCACAAATTCAGAGAGAAAAAAATGAATAAGAAAATATGTTAGTGCCACAAGACCCTTGATATTAATAAATGGAATGGAAAAAGAGGAAGAAATTACAGTGGACAACATATAACACTCCTTAAATTTTAAGTACTGGTACAACCAAAAAAAAAAAAGAGCAGAAAACAAACAAACAAAAGAAACCAGTGGAAGAACAGACTCACCAAACACAAATAAATTTAATAGACATCTACAAATTATTTTCCCTAATAACTCCACAGTACACATTGTACTCAGCCGCTCATAGATCTCTCTCCAAAAACAGATTGTATTCTGGACATAAGCCTTAGCATATATAAGAACACTAAAATAACTCCCTGACCACAACAGAATTAAAACAAAACCCTACTGGAAAAATGTACTACAGAAAAATATAAAACTACTTGGAAAGCTGAACAATACATTGTTGTATTGCAGCTGGGGAAAAATTTTTCCTACAAACCACTAAAAATGAAAGAAATCCTACAAGAATCTGAAGAATAGAGTAAAAACAATTTTGAAAGCAAGTTCATAGTTGTAAGGACTGACATAATAAGAACCTATTTTGCTCAAGTAAATAAACTTATGGTACAACTAAAACTGGACAAACATGAACACATGATGCCTCAAATTACTAGACAAAGAGAGTAGAAATCAGAGCAGAAATTAATGAGCTAGAGATTTCAAAAATATAGACACAACATACTTAGTAAAATATAACTAAATTCAACAAGCAATTGAAAAGTCTTTCACTATGATCCAGTTGGTTTTATCCTAGACATGTAAAGCTGCTTTGATGTGCGTAAACAGGATCATCTCAATAGATGCAGAAAAAGCCTTTGTAAATAATCTGTAAATATGATAGGAGCTATGGAGAAGCTAGGAACAGAATTATCGTACTTAAGCTACATTCTAAATGGAAATAAAAAGAAAATCATCTCTCCTAAATCAGAAAAACAAAGTTTTTTATTGTATTGCTTACAGATTGGGTTTTTTCCTTTTCTTTCTTTCCTTTGGCTTATTCCCTATTGTCACTGTTTTTTATTTCTGTACCCTTCATTTTATATGTAAGTTTATCTGATTTGAAGAGGACAAAAAGAAGCAGAGAAATAGTTGGACAAAGGCTGAACCAATTCATCAGTGATACTCACTAGACACAACATTGGAAATGAACTATACAACTTGTGGGGAAGGGGAGAGGGAGAGAAAAAACTGGGAGAAAATGAGGGAACAGGTGACATAGTTGACAAAGAAATGTACTCATTACCTGCCTTATGTAACTGTAACCCCTCTGTCCATCACCTTTACAATAAAATTTAAATTAAAAATAAATAAAATCAGACACTTGGCAAGAATATACTTTTTCTATGTTAGTCAAGATACTGTAAAGACACTTACACATCCATATTCATTGCTTCTCTACTAAACATAGACAAGATGTAGAAACAGCCCAGTTGCCCTACACTGTGTGTGTATACACATACATACACATATGTAATATACACATACATAATATATATGTGAATTTTACTCATTGGTAACATTTACATGGATGTATGGGATAATATCACATTAAGTTAAGTAACTTAGGCTCAGAAAGACAAAAAGTACATGGTTTTCTGAAAATGTAAGTAAGATCTAATTGTAAAAGTATCTGCTCAAATAAACAGTCATATGTGTATTTCAACAAAAGATGTAAGGTTGGCATACTTATAGGAGTATTCTATTTATGTGTCTACTGTAAACCATTAAGGAACAATTTAAAAATGAATATCAAGAATCTGAAAAATGTTTTGTCAAGTGAGGTGGTAGGCAAGAAGAAATGTGGCAGATAAATGTACAGAGAAACAGTGGGCAAATACAAGTCATTATATTCAATATAAGTATGAAAAGGAAAACTATATAATTTCCCCAACTATGAGTGCATGGAATTTTTTCCAAAGGAAAATAATCCTAATTACAAGCACTAGTGCTGATACCAATGGCATCCATCAAATAACAACATTTTCACAAGCTAAGGTATTGATAGTACAAAACTTTTTTTTCCAATCTTAAATGCTAATATTAACCCTCAGATCATAAAGTACAATTCACAATGATAAAGAATCTATAGTAGTAGCTGCAGAGTTCAAAACAGTAATTACTAAAGCCTAAACAGAGACAATATAGGTACCAAAAACTTCACTGCAGGTAATACACTAAAAAGGAACATAATCACAAAGTTACTGAAGCCCACCTCCAAGGTGGTTTTTCAAGATAAAGTGCTGATTTTTGGAAGAGTTGAGTTCAGAACAAAGTCTAGCACCAGATTTACTAGATCTGGATAGATTTCAACCAGGAGAATGAGATGAGCAGAAATACCAAGGACAGTTAGGATTTCATATTTGTGATCCTAGTTATGGTGATGGGTCAACATCTTCCCATCCCTTAGCTATTTGAATTGCTTGGAAAAAAGTTTAAAATACTACTTTGAAACAATAATATAAGCACAAAATATTCTGATGGTGATAAAGGCTTTGCTCCTTGAGAGTCTGCCATGATATAATTCCTTTATTGTGTAAGTTACATCTTCAGCATGTATGTACCTATAAAGGAATATTCTCAACAAGTCCTCATATATTAGGGAAAATGTAGTGTTTCCAATTATGAGTTCAATATAGGACTAAATCCTAAATGTACCTATGTTTTCAATAGTACTATTCATAATACTAGGTAGTATAAATATTTTAGGTAAATTTTTGAAGTATTCTGAAAAATGAGATATAATAAGGCTAAACATAAAGCTACATGCATCAAATAAGTACACATCTTAGTGGTTCAAATCATATTCTAAGGTTGAAAATATGGAAACCCAAAGGTAGAAGGGGAATGTGCGGTTCATTTTAATATTTTGTAGTTCATCGATTGTCCTAATTTGTTCCAGCTTAAAAATACTTCCACACAAGGAAGAGGTGACACCATTCAAAAAGAAATGTACTCACTTTAGACTTGTGTAACTACAACCCCTCTGTACACACCTATACAATAATAGTTTTTTAAAATACATACATCCAACCAGATAGATAAGCGGCCCTGCTTGTGCTGGCAATCATCAATGTCTTAATTTTCAGCAAGCAATATATGCCAACTGCTGGTACACAGTGTGTCTATGCGTACAGCAATACTTTTCACAGACAGAATATGTCATTTGGCTGAAGTTGTCTTTGTGTGGTGAGATGTAACACATGATAATCAAGTTCACTAGGATGAAAAACATCAAATCCAAATAAGAATTTCTATTATATCAAGGGTCCCATTACTGTGCTAACTGAGGGTTCAGGGTTACTAATAGTAGCTGGGCAATAACACTGCCTTCTAGGACATGGCTAATAGAATGTGGTTAATTATGGTGACATAGTAATTATGCATAAAAAGCTACAAGGCTGACAACTCACTCACACCTTTATCACAGCTTAGATATTAGTGGTCTGACAAAATATGAATGCTAGAGTTGTACCAAAGGCTGCAGGTGCTAACTTTCTTATTGGGTTCTATTCAGGGGGAAACTGCTGCTGCTGTTATTGAGGCCATAGTCAAGATGGCAGTAGACTTCTATAGTCAATGCTTAGTTCATTTGTGAACCTACTTATCTGGGCTATCATTACTGATTTTTTATTGTATTGCTGTCTTGTGCCTCTTGTCTAAAAGGCATTTCCATCTCTTGGTGTCAAGATTTATGGTGGGCATATTTTCAGTTAATTCTTTATATGGACAAGCACCTTTTAGGCAATAAATTAGGGTCTTTGATTTCCAGTCTTTCTAATTACTGTTGGCGTATTTAAGTAACAGTGTGGACTTCCTTGAATGCCTCTTTCTCTTTGATACAGAATGAAATATGCTTGAATTCATTTTGTTGGAAAGTTTGGAATTTGGTTAATAATTGTGGTTCTCTCATTACTAAGCTATTGAATCTCTTTAGATATCCTCCTACTGTAAATGAAATTTCTTTTTTTTCCCCGTTTTCTCTGATCTTTATTTTTTTTCAAATTTTTATTATCAAACTGATGTACAGAGAGGTTACAGTTTCATACGTTAGGCATTGGATACATTTCTTGTACTGTTTGTTACCTTGTCACTCATACCCCCCTCTCTCCTCCCCCTTTCCCTTTCCCCCCAGAAAGCCCACAAACTGGGAGAAGATCTTTACGGGCCATTCAATGGACAAAGGCCTCATCTCTAAAATATATGAAGAACTAAAAAAATTACCTTCTTCCAAAACAAAACCGCAAAGAACCATTAGCCCCCTCATCAAGTGGGCTAAAGACTTACAAAGAGACTTCTCTGATGAGGAAATGAGAATGGCCAAGAGACATATGAAAAAGTGCTCTACATCACTGGCCATAAAAGAAATGCAAATCAAAACAATATTGAGGGCTGGGGATATAGCCTAGTGGCAAGAGTGCCTGCCTCGGATACACGAGGCCCTAGGTTCGATTCCCCAGCACCACATATACAGAAAACGGCCAGAAGCGGCGCTGTGGCTCAAGTGGCAGAGTGCTAGCCTTGAGCGGGAAGAAGCCAGGGACAGTGCTCAGGCCCTGAGTCCAAGGCCCAGGACTGGCCAAAAAAAAAAAAAAAAAAAACAATATTGAGATTCCATCTCACCCCAGTAAGAATGTCATATGTCAAGAAAACTAACAATAACAATTGTTGGAGGGGATGTGGCCAAAACGGAACCCTACTTCATTGTTGGTGGTAATGTAAACTGGTTCAGCCACTCTGGCAAGCAGTATGTAGATTCTTCAGAAGGCTAAATATAGAACTCCCCTATGACCCAGCAGTCCCACTTTTGGGTATCTATCCAAAAGACCACAAACAAAATCACAGTAATGCCACCAGCACAACAATGTTCATCGCAGCACAATTTGTCATAGCTAGAATCTGGAACCAACCCAGATGCCCCTCAGTAGACGAATGGATCAGGAAAATGTGGTACATATACACAATGGAATTTTATGCCTCTATCAGAAAGACAAACAACTACAAAAGCAATACTTGCAAAACTGTTTGGTGAAAGTAAATGAAATTTCTATTGTATACCTTCAACCATTGGATGGTTGTCGCACTCCCTTTTCTGGGAAAGGGCTCCCTGACAGGCTGCCTTCCAGAGCATTAGTGCTCTGATTTTAAGAGCTGCAGATCATTTTGCTATTATCAAAGGGAAGTCTAATTTGTATAGATATCTCCTGACTACTGCATATTTGGGGGGCATTTGTGTTGCAATAGTCCTATGTGATGTGGTCAAATTACCTGACCTGTATGCAAATGTTCTTATGTTGAAAATTTATTTCATGAATGTTTTCTACACATGGAATACATATTTCATTTTATATGCATATATTAAACACATATCCACAGCCATCTTATAGTGACAAAAACCCAAAAATAATTTTGAAAAGAACATTATCTTCAAAAAGTTGGGTTTGGAAAACTGAATGTCCAGGTGCAAAAGACTGAAATTGGATCCCAACCTATCACTTTGAACTAATGTCATTGCAAAATGGATCAAAAATCTGAATATAAGACCTAACATCTTGAAGTTATTAAAGGAATCATAAGGCAAAACAGGGAATTTGACATAGATGGGAATTCATGGGTAAAATAAAATGCAAAAACGTTTCTGTACAAGCATAGTTACTAAGCTAAAAAGACAGCCAACAGAATGGGAGAACCTCTTTGACAGTTACGTAACTGGCAGTATTCTGAACATAGCCCAAATATTCAAGGTGCTCAAAGAATATGCACATTATTCATCTGTCATGTAAAATAGTTCAGCAAAGGAGGTCATGTCTACAATCCTAGCTCCTCAGAATGCTGAGATCTGATGAGAGGATCAATTCTGTTCAAAGCCATCCTTGACAGACAAATCTAAGAGACTCCAGCAAAATGTCAGAATTGTAGATGTGGTTCCAGTGGCACAGTACCAGCAGGAATAGAGGGAGAGCTAAGCCAAAGGAGAGCGTAGAAGATGGTTATATAACTGGAACCATTCTGAAGGCTCGATAAGCAATCCTCATTTAATTTCCCAGCAATTCTATGCAGAAGATATTATTACCAACCTCTTTCACAGATGAATAAGTGATACTTAATTACATTAATTTTAATTACCCAGTGTCACGTAACAAGTCTCCAAAGACCCATGTGAATCCAGAGTCCATGCTTTCGAACAGTAAAAAATGATAAAACTATAGTTAACAGGGGGAAGCTTCAGCTTGTTTGTGCCATATGATATATTCACACAAACACAAACCAAACTGAAAATCAACAGTATCCGAGTAAGATAAACAGGTCTAGTCTCAAAATATAGTATGAGCCTGTATTATTTTGAGTTACTGAAAAGCATACATGCCATTAAGACAAAGTATTTCATGGTATCACTACAAAAGAAGAGTACGTGAGGATAATTAACATTTCCTACTCACTTAGAACTTATATCAAAGATTTTTTATGTCCATTTCCACATAAAGAAACCAGCAATTAAACAATATGCCCAATGGAGACCTCAATTCAGACCCCAGAGCCTAATTCATTCATGATTGATCAGAATGCCATGATACTGTGCTGATGGCTAACACCGGTAATCCTACTCAGGAGGCTGAGATCTGAATATCAGAGTTCAAAGCTAGCCAGGCAGGAAACTCTTATCTCCAAATAACCACCAGAAAGCTAGAAGTGGCACTGTGGCTCAAAGTGGTAGAGTGCTAGCCTTGAGCAGAAGAGCTCAGGAACATTACTCAAGCCCTGAGCTCAATTCCCACAACCAACCAACCTCCCTCCTCCCACCCCAAATCAATTCTGAACTGAGGATGTAGCTCAATGGCAAAACACTTGCTACCATTCCCAAGGCACTGAGTTCAAGCTCTGTAACTATTAAAAGAAAAAACAAAACAGAGAAAAAATAGTGCAGTGAAAACAAAACCCCTACATTCTAATCAAGAGTACAGGACAAAGGATATGTAGTGTTCAACTGTGCACAAGTCACAGAGACAACGAACTAGAAAGAATAGCTCCTTAATCTGTACATAAAGTGAGCTCATCCATTAGCTGAGTATACATGGAAGAAATACAAAGTAGAATAGCAAAGCTTTTGAGAAGGTAGCCACAGTGTAAACAAGTTATATCTGGGCTGTCCTCTTAGTGGAGCACAAACAGAATATAAAGCCTACATACACCTACATAGTATGTGAAGACTAAATAAGGAGACTTGAAGACTAATATCTGAACCACAACCACAAAGGAGGATTATGTTTGTGATCTAAAATTGATCAGAATTACTTATTTTCTTCAGAGGATTTTAATAAGGCCAGAAGACTTTAAAACATATTCAAAATATACAAAACAAAAACCATTAGATAAAATGATCAGGAAAACCTCAACAACTCTCAAACACAAACAGACATAGGGATAGTTATGTTGTTTCTATAGTTAAACCAAAACTTTTACGTGGAAATTATTACTAACATGCCTTTGAAGGAAGGGAAAAAATTCTAGACATGCTTGTAAAATAAAAAGTAACAGAAGCTATATAAACCAGAAAAATTAAATATTTGAGAATTAAAAATATAAGTTAGCTAAAAATATAAAATTAGTCTCAGTGGCAAAATGAAGATGACAGAATTGGAAGTAAGGAAACACTGATGTAGGTTAGTTGAAATTATCCTGTCTGACCAAGAGATAAGAAAAAGTGCAGGAGAAATGTGAATAGAGAAACTATATTCATGAGGCAAAATAAAAATTCTGATTCTCAAGTATTAAAAATTCAAAAAGAGTAACAGAAAAAATAACGATTAAATTTCCTCTAATTTTATAAAAGGTATATTTTAACTTACATGTTATAAACTGATGAACACCAACAAAATAAACTAAAAGAAATTTAATACACATCATAATTAAACTCTTTATAACCATTTATTTTAACCATAGTGTAGAAGTACTATAGTGTCCTGTTTAAACTCTGGCCTTATAATCATGCATAAAATAACCCACTGCAATCAAATAACTGAATAATTCTCACTAGAAACTATCAAGAATAAAGTTCAATGGGACAATTTTGAGTGAAAAGCTGAGAGTGTGTTCAAACCCTGAGCTTAAGCCCCTGTCCCAGCACAATAAAATTGAGGCATTGCTACCTCATCATTTACATTTGTAAATCGTATGAAACCAATATCAGATTTCTAACTTCTAAATCTGCAACAACAACAAAAACCAGTTTGTGCAAATAGCACATTTGGGACCCTAAATCTATTTGTTACAGAGCAACAAAAACTAACATACCAGGCCAATTAATTTACTATGAGAAATAATTACAAAAATAATGGTCATTCGAAAAGAATAAATGATCCTGAGAAGTAGCTTATGTGTATACAAGCTGTTTCTACAAGCTAAAAATGGTTATATCCAATCATTCAAGTATTCCTAGAATGTTAGTTGAACAGTATTTTTTGTTCATCCAGTTCAACAGAGGTGGAACAGATTTACTTCCACATGGTCTTATAAGATTATACACACTGGAAAATAATTTCATTCAATTTTTGACTTCAATGACCTTGAAGTCCAAATTCTAGAAAGGCATTTGGACTTGAAAATGACCTCTATACATTTCAGATTTGTCAGAAGGAGACAGATAAAAAGAAAAATTTCTAGTAAATGTTTGCCAAACTTTCTTTGAAATCACTTCCTGCTTTAGTTCATAAGCTGTTGTATCTCAAATGGTATGTAACTTAAGCTGTGAACTCTGTGAAAATGCACTAAATACCCATTACAACACTACCTGTACCAAGCTATCCTTTCCCCTTCTCTCTTTGGCCAAACTTGATTTCCAGCATTATTAGGATCAGTTCAAATCTAGGCTACAATGTCACTCATTACCTCTGTTCTCCTGGACCTTTCTTCTCTTGACCCTCACTCCTGGTCTTTGTTGTCTCAACTCATGAAAGCCTCCTAAAGCCATATTTTTACCTTCTCTCTGACCAAAGAGCTTTATCAGTGAGCATTTGGATATTTGTCAACCTTAATACCAAACTGTTATCAGTCTGTCTCACAGAGCTTGACTGTTTAACTGGCTCTCTGATCATATTTATTTTTTTCTGTAACAGGTACAATTGCAGCTCTCATTCCAAAAGACTCACACAATTCCAACTTTTTCAGCAAATAAACTTACTTCTGAATTTATACTCTGAACAATGATCAAGAAATCACTTTAAATTCCTTATACACTTTCTGAAAAAAAACTGTCAAATACCCTCTTTGTTTCATCATTCACTACTCTTTCTCTTCTTGCAGCCAAATTTCCTTCATGCCTAAAATCTTAAGTAGTCCGTATCAATCTTTTATTGTTCTTCACTCACTTTTCCTCTCATTTTCTTTCTTTTTTTTTCAAATTTTTATTATCAAACTGATGTACAGAGAGGTTACAGTTTCATACGTTAGGCACTGGGTACATTTCTTGTACTGTTTGTTTGAGTTAGCACTAAGTACATGATCCACATCTCCAGTCAAGCTTGTTTTGTTCTTTTTTCCACTCAACTGCAGATAGATTCTCACAATTTTTTCTAAAGGGACTTGATCCTCACATCTCAGTCTCTTGAGGACAGACATTATTAGTTCATCTGGAAATATAGGGATAGTTTTGCAAATAGATTTAATTGACCTGAACCAAAACATTAATAAATACTAGGATGATTAAATGCCAAATAAACCATAGAGCTAGACTCAAGTACATGTCCCTCCACAACCCGCTTATGTGCAATCCACCATGTTGCAATTCTATTCACTCTGTTGAAATTGCTCTTTGAAGGGCTTCATAAATGCTTCAGTCCAAAATCCAGTGGAGTTTGCAAGCTCCTCACTGGAATGGTCTTTAACCACGTCTGAATTCAGAAATGTCCTTCACAACTTCATTCTCAGACTTCACACTCACTTTTACATAATCCCCTTCAGATCATATGCATTTTTAACTTTCTTCTTTATTCGTATACAGTCAAGTAAATAGAGCCACGTTTTTGGCTTTCGTAACTCAGTAGTAATTTTTTGAATCTCTTCCCTGCTGTACTTGGTATACTGAGCCACCTGGTGGTTTGTACACCAAACACACTGGAGAACTCTTAAATGTACTGAAGAGAGTACACAGAAGGAAAACGATGTGGGGTAGGACAAAAGTACACATATCCAAATATTGTTATTTCCTTCCCTTTTCAAAACTGATCATGTTTCTATCGCAAAAAAAATCATCAATTAATGTTATTTCTGTGTGTTTTGTAACTTTATTTGTTACCAAAAATGAGTGAACCCACTTTTTCTACCAATTCTGCATTTCTTACTATAAGAATTATGGATAGGGTTTTCAGATAATTTCCCTGTACATTCTAAAATTATAAATAAAAAATCTTTTGAAATTTAAATAAGTAAAGACAAACCCTTATGTTGCTATAAAAGGAATTAGTTGCACATATGAAAAAGTTTAGCTTTCTCAGTAATAAGAATGCTAATAAAGAAACACATCATGAAGCAAGGTGCTGATAGCTCATGGATGTAAACCTAAGTATCCTGGAGTGTTAGATCTAAAGACTACACTTCAAAGCTAGCCCAGATGAGAAAGACTGCGAGGGCATGATTTCCATTTCACTACGCAAAATCTGGAAGTGGAGATGTGGCACGAATGGTAGAGCTCTTGCCTTAAGCAAAAATCTCAGAGATAGCATCCAGGTGCTCAATTCAAGCCCCAGGATTCTGGCATCAGAATTGAACAGAAAAACATTGATCCAGAATAACCTGTGCATATGAATCTAGTACTAGATCAGAGCAAGAAAATTACTCATGCAGAACTCTTTATAAACCTAGGAGAGTGTTGGTTCTCTGGGTACAGGTTGATAAAATCAAGAGTTCCAATATGACCCAACTGTCATAAATTCTGAAACAAATATCTGCCATCTTTCAAGCAAATTTTCCATGATAACTTTATTTCCCAAATACTTTCAAACAAAGAATGGATGGAGCCTTGAAATGCATGCCTCGGTTGGAGCCATTGAAAATCACTCCTTTTAACAAAAAAGATGACCTTCATAGTATATTAATGAGTTACCACTTTAGTTTGCTCGTTTTTTTCTGATTATTCTTTTATGTGGAGAATTGATGAAGGGCCAGTTTCTGAAGCTTGAAGATTGAGATTCACAATGTGTTAAACCACTTATTCTGCCTACTGCACTTCATGATGTGTCCAATTATAAAAATCTTAACAATCTGAGAAAGTGAACAATACCTATAAAATGTAACGCAAAATTATTGCCTTTATTTATACCACAAGTAAGTAGTTATAAAATATAACAGTAAAAGTCCTGTTTCATTTGGCAAAATAAAAAATGGATAGACTTTAGGAACCAAACAATAAAACACACAGAGATGTTATAAAAGATATGGTAATGGAAAGAACTCTCAGTAATTTGTAATATAGAAAGAATATGAGAAAATAATCCTAGACGTTATGTGAATAAGAGGAAAGAGTAAAATTTATCAAGGACTGCCTGACAAGGTAGCACAAACACTAACCTGTCAATCAAAAATCAAGAACAGCCTTGTGACCTTTTCCTAGAGAGATTTTCTTGATAGTTAATTCTCCAGTCGATCCTCTTGTTTTTTGGTTGTTTTTTTTTTTTGAGAAATTAAACATGTTTCAGTGCAATAACTCTGGATAGACTTACTGGTTCAATGTTCTAAGAAAGGTATTCTCTCCATCTTTGTGTGGCTAGTTAAAACACAAACAAATCTGTCTTATGTTACTCAAAAGGCAAGTTCTAATTTCAGAGAGCTCCTTCTCTTGATTCCATTGTTAGACCTAATTTTAAAAAATAGTATTGTCTTATGATTTAAAATCGATCTAATAATACCCTAAATTAATGTTTACACATGTGATTTTTGTGCATTCACCAATCAAGTAGCGCACAAAGGCTTTGTTTGCCACTAGAATTTAAAGAAAACAACTACTATGGCCACTTTCCACTTTTGAGCTCAATATTGATGCATGAAAAAGTAACTAATCTAAAACTTATCATGCACCTGTACGTATGTAAACATTTTAACTGGTGTAATACATAATGTTGTTACAAATGTTATCAGTTAAAGTTGGACATCATATCTCTACCAGGTTTAATCAAAATGCAGTCTTTCAGAAACTAAATGTGGGGAGATAGGGGGTATAGGGTGCAATTTTAAACTTGAGTGTCAAGCAAGGTTTTGAGATTTGGTTATTGACAGTGTATAGATTTTTTTTAACAAGTAGGTTTACTAACTTTTGCAATGAAAAAACAATATAAAATTATTTTTCTTTCTAGAAACAGATTATTTTACTTTTTTAAAAATCAATATAACATTGAATTTAGTTTTTTAAAGATATTTCAAAATACCAACAAAAGAATGACAGGAAGACATACAGAGGATATGATTTCAGAAGGATTGATAACTTTTAAAAAGACTAAAATGTATCTTAATCTTATCTGAGTATACTGGAAACTGTGTATACTGGTATTAGAACTAGGAAATTGAAAGGGAATACCAAAATTGAGAGACACAGGGTAAAAAAAGAGAAACAACTACAAAAGCAATACTTGCAAAACTGTTTGGTGTAAGTGAACTGAACACCTCAGGGGGAGAAAGATTAAGGGGGAGGGAGGTATGAGGGACAAGGTAACAAACAGTACAAGAAATGTATCCAATGCCTAACGTATGAAACTGTAACCTCTCTGTACATCAGTTTGATAATAAAAACTTTTAAAAAAAGACTAAAATGTATCTTAATTGGTTGTCTAACAACATTCAAACATAACTCAGAATGTTCAAGAGAATAACAGGGTATGAGTACATTTTCAAATAGAGATTAGACAGAACCTACAACATTTTTACATATGACTAGATTGGTTGTCTCATCTTTCTTTCCAGAAATAAGTACTTTAAGAACCAAGTTAGGGGCTGGGAATATGGCCTAGTGGCAAGAGTTCTTGCCTCATATTCTTGAAGCCCTAGGTTCAATTCCCCAGCATCACATATATAGAAAATGGCCAGAGGTGGCACTGTGGCTCAAGTGCCAGAGTGGTAGCCTTGAGCAAAAAGAAGCCACGGACAGTGCTCAGGCCCTGAGTCCAAGGCCCAGGACTGGCCGAAAAAAAAAAAAAAAAAAGAACCAACTTAGTTTTTTTTGTTGTTGTTCACTTGAATAATATCTCAGTACAATGTAATTCTATACTCCACCTTACAAATGAATACTCCTAAATGTGTGGTCTTTGATTTTCTTCTCTTTTTTCTGCTAACTAATTAATTTCTTTTCTAACTAGCTCCTCATGAAATGAGACCCTGCATCAAATAAAATTCTCCAAACCTCAAAACTTAATCTGCATGAAGATAAGGCCTCCTTCCATCTACCACTGAGTTAGGTATTAAGCCCTAAAATAGTATAAGCTTACATGATTGACTGAGCTCGGTTTTGATGAAGCAAGCTTTGTTTCTGTCCCTGAATTTTTGGTAAGGTTGCTGAAGGTTTTTCTATATTACATGTTCTTAAAGCATAGTTCCAAAATTTTGACAATGATCTGGGTTTTTTTTTCATTGTTTTGCTTCTATAATGAATGGGACTCTGACTATGACAATCTATACTGAACAAAGCATGTCACAAACATCGATGAGTCTTTACACAATGTTAGAACTTACTGAACAACAACAAATACACAAGCTGTATCAATTTACTTGGCATTGACTGTTTTAATACAATTGAGTTCACGTGCTAACCATGTATTGTCAATTCAAAGCTCATTTTTTCCAATCTTAGTTGCTAGTATGAACTCTCAGATCACAAAGTACAATTTATAATAATATAGAGACTATAGAAGAAAGGTCTAAAGGTCTAACTAGAAAGGTTTCAAGTAGCTGCCGAACACACACACACACACAAAAAACACAGTAAAGCAGGAAGAGGGAGTTATACATATACCACAAAAAAAGTTACTGTGGTTAAGATATTAATAGGACCCTAATCACAAAGTTACTGACACCCAGGTGGTGTCAAGAGACAGAGCTGATTTTAGGCACATTTGGTTCAGAATAAAGCCAAATCTCAGGCTTACTAGATCTGGATGGCATTTAACCAGAGGACTGAGATAAGCAGAAATCCCAGGGACAGAGTTAGGACTCCATTCTTTGTGGGTCCTTGGTCTAGTGACAGGTCACATGTGCCACTGTGTCCAAGTGACAGAAGTCCCTCCTTTTATACAATTCAGGTGAGGGGGGGTTGCCATATTTGGGGAGGTAGATTTAATTAACTTATGGCTGATATTTCTGATATAATTTTATATATTTACTTATCTATTAGCACAAATTAATTATGTTTGTGCTTCATGGTATACTGCCATAAACAGGATGCACAATTGTTCATGTTTCGACACTGATACTTAGTGACAAATATTTTACTGTGATGTTACAACATTGAATACTCTCTGGACTTAGTCTTCTAACATAAATTTGAAATGCCTCTGTAGTAGTCTTTCTACTTGTACTGAAAGGTCTAAACACTGACATTCTTGACATCTAAGTAAGAAATTTATTCCAAAAATCAAACTAAGCATCTGAGTCCATTTTATTCTAACTATGAAGTTACTGACTTCAGATCATGCTAATTCCTCATGATTGCTATACTGTTGAAAAATGCAATGCATGTGCAGTAGTTTTGCATGAACTTAACTAGGCACCAATTTCACTGAGGAAAAATGAAGTCATTCTTGGAGTTCAAATATATAAATATGTGTGTGTGTGTGTGTGTATGTGGGTAAAAGTCCTTCAAGTTTATTAGACATAAATGCAATAGTCCAAAAATAAATTTTGATTAGAAAACTTCACTAGCCCTGAAGTGCAATGTGGTATAGTATAAAGTATTTGAAGAAAAATACTAATAACTGAAATTTCCTCTGGAGCTGTATTTTAAATTATTAGCACATTAGGTTTACTAATAAATCAGTTCTTCCCTTTAAATAAAATGTATAAAACAAATAGTTATTCTATTTGGAAGTTCTTAAAAAAACTAATAGAAATGTCACAAGGAATGAAATTCCTGTCCTGATTCGATATGAAAACATCATTTACATTGTATGATCACTCAACCACAGGCTACACTGAGAATTACTAACCCTGGGAACTTTTGGCACTCTCTTATCCTGAAATGTCCTTCAATTATTCCACTGAGTATAAATACAAGATTATTACAGTCTGCTATCAAAATAATGAACATGCACAATGGCTACTGATTTTGAGCAGTTTTTATATACATACCCTTTTCCCAGGGCTGGAGATGATGAGGAAAGCAGGTTATTTTTATTCTTGTGGACTGTAAACCCTTCTATCAAAAAAAAAGACACTGGAATATTATTGCACTAATCAGGTGATTACTAGTGTTAACACCACAAAGAGGAAAAAAATCTAAGGACAAATCAAAGAAAAACTCTTCCCAGGACACCACACCAGCTAACATGGAGGCCAAGAAGTGTGTGAAGAGCAACCTGCTAGAGAGTAGGGAGAGTTAAGAACCAGCAAGTTCCTGTTTCCTCTAAGGATGCTCTTGACCCTTTACAGAAATGCCACCTACACTGAACAGATCTCTAAGGGGGTTAGTGTTACACAGGAAAGGAATGGTCACAGAAAAACTCCATGTGTCGCAGCAGTGGTATCAAAACCCCTGAATATTTTGATGTGACATCCTCAGATCAGGGATGTTCTCTTCCACTGTCTTCAGGAAGCTGGGCTCTATAGTTATAATGCACATAGGTTCAACAGTAACTTGTGTGCATGGTTCTGTTGCCTTTTTTATCATCTTAAATAGGATTTAATGAAGCAAAATCATACAACATTGAATATTCTATGGATAGTTTTCTAGAATGAATTTAAAATTCCTCTATATTAGCCATTCTAGTTGTTTAAAAGCTCTAAGGACTAAGATTCTTTAGCATCTATCTAGTATAAAAATCTAATACAGAAATAAAACTAATAAATCGGAGGCTAGTTTGGGTCAATGTCTACAATTATTGACTAAGATAAAAAAGAACAGGGTTGATTACTTTGAAAATACCTGAAAAAATGCATTTGACATTGGTTTTACCAGTTTAATAGCTAGTTAGATGTCTAAGTTCTTTGAGGAAAAAGTAAAAATCTCTCTAGAAGATCCAATACACACATTAAAAAAATGCTTCATGTTTATTAGACATAAAGACAATTGATCAAAAAAATAAAGTTTAATTAGAAAGACTTAGTAGCTCGGAAAGACAATGAAGTTAAATACTATTTAACTGAAAATGTTTCTGGAGGTGCTCTTTTACACATTAAACATAGAATGAATCTATTATTTCATTTAAATAAAAGTTATAAGTCAAATGGCTATGTTTTCATAAGTTTTAAATAAGTGACAGGAGGTAGTAGGTAGGTCTTACCCTTCATTAGATCCTCTTGATTCAACTTTGGTCAGATCACTTTTCTTGGTGAGATCGCTTCAAGACCATTGCATTCAGAAGTCTTGATGCTGGAAGATCTTTGGCTACTCACTTAGCATGAGAGATTATTCCATTTTCCCACTGAGCAGTTATATAGGGTATAACATTTCATTGCTAAAATAATGAGCAAGACAAGCCTACAATGCTTAGCGTGCTATTCATTTATTATTCATTGAACAAATAGATATTAAAATATTTTTTAGTATACATCCTCTGTGTCAATGGCTAGAGATGTGATAATGAAATAAACAGAGGGGATTTTTTTCTATTGTACACTGTAATGTCTTGTATGGAAAAGAGACAGTAGACAATTACCATACAAACCATGTGATGAACCACAGGAGGAAAAAACAGGTACTCACCTATTCAGGTCCACAATCAAAGTAAAATTGATGGAAAAGTATCTCCGGGAGACTAAGCAGGCCAACAGGGATCCCAAGAAGACTCTTAACAGCAAGCTCCTATGGGAAGTAACAGTTAACACTAGTATCCATTCCTGCTTCCTCTGAAAGATGTGATTGGCCTATTACAAAAATAGCTAACCACACTGAACCTTATTGCTGGGATATCAGTAGGTCACAAAAGAAAGGAATGGCCATTGTGTCCCAGCAGTGACATCAAGAACTCTGAGTACTCCAATGTGACATCCTCTGGTAAGGAATGTCCTCTTCAGTGACCTTGGGAAGTTGTAGGGCAGTAGACACTGTTCACACTGGACTGCACCAAATCCAAGACAAATCTTCTCACTTGCTATTAGCAAGGAACATTTCCCTGATGTGCTTCACTTCTTGGCCTCTCTAGGTTGAGCTCAACTTTGCCAATTCACAGGAGGATGGAGAAACCATAAGTCAGAATAGCAGTCTGGACTCTTGCCAGAAAGAAACTGCCCACTGACTTCAGGGGAAAAGAGAAAAACAGCCAGGAAACAAGAGTTTTCAGAGACAAGGTAGAATATCTGGTCTGGCACATGCTCAGCAGGAAAGAGCAACAACACGATGACACATGCTGCACTTTGGATGACACCCCAAAATGCAAACTAAACAAGAAAAGTCAGGTGCAAATGCCCACACCCACCATGATTCCCTTTTCTGGAAATGTCCAGAAAGAGCAGATGTATACAAAGAACTGAAAGATGGCTTCCTATGGACATGAGTGGGAATGAGGACTGATCATTGGTCACAGGCCCTTGTGTATGCTGCATTGGGCCTGACATGGTAGTATCTATAGTAAAAGTTACTCAAAAGGATGAGATAGGCAGAATCATTTAAGCTCAGAATCTCAGAGCAAGCCTGGGGAACACGGGACCCTGCGTACTAAGGGAAAACAGCAAAGAAGCAAATAAAGGATTGGAGAGGTTCCCCTGACCTCCAATATGGAGTGTGGAAAAGGCCTCATTCTAATATAAAACCATGTTGGGAGAACAGTAAAAACTGGGTTCTACCAAAAACAAAAACACTTTTGCTCTTCTATGCAAAACAAATCAAACACTGCCCCACAACCCCTACTTTTTGTGCATTGATTCTAAATTGATGAAATAGACTTCCAGTGATATATCAACCTAATGTATTTTGTAAAGTTCTCCAAGTTATTTTCAAATCCATTTTTAACTCTCTGATTTTAGATTTATTTCTTATTCTCTGTATTTATATTAACTTGCATGCTTATTTCTGTTGCCTTTTTATAAGCTTAAATAGGTTTTGATGTAGGAAAATCATATTTCCTAGGTTTAAAACATTTAATACAGTGTTATGACACTAAATATTCATTCACAGGATCCAGCCTTCTACAATGAATTTCTAATACTTCTCTACTAGTCATTTCAATGTGACAGAAGCTCTAAAATCTCACGTTCTTATCGACCTAATGAAACTTCATGTACCAATCAAACTAATAAGCAGAGGTAAATTTGGGTCAAATTGTACATTACTGACTAAAACTGAAAAAAAATCCCAGGATTGAACGTACCTGTTAAAAGAGCATTTGAGGTTGTTTTACCTAACTAGGCATCAGAGTTCCATGAGGGAGAAATGAATTTCTCTTGGAGTTCAAATGTGTATGTAAGATATGTTTCAAGATTATTAGACACACAGTTAAGAGGCCTAAAAATAAATTTTAGCTAAAAATCTATACTCGCTCTGAAAAACAATTAGTAGAAAATATTGAGGAGAAAATACTAATAACTAGAATTGCCTCTATAACGTTATAAAATTATAATAAAATATGAAAGAGGAGCTGTTTCTTTTCAATTAAAGCTATATCGTGATTGGTTATTAGTTTTATGAAGTTTTAAAATACTAGTACATAGGACAAACAAATGAAATTTCTGTCTAGCTTTCTCTTCATCTGGTTCTCCTTATTCCACTTTGGACGTTCTGAGGTATGTAATCACTTCAACCCCAGGCTACACTCAGAAAACACTAATCCTGGAAGTTCTTTCACTACTCTTATTCTGAATCATTCTTCAATTATTCTACTGAGTATTATTATAAGTTATTATATGCCACTGTCAAAATAATGAACATAAAACATTTATCACTCAGAGTGGTATTCATTCATTAATCATTTAACAAATACATTTTGATCCATTTTGTGAGGCAGAGGACATGGGTGTACATGCAGTCCAGGGGCTTGAATTCTGGGCCTGGGCACTGTCTCTGAACTTTCTGACTCAAGGCTAATGCTCTATTACTTAGGCCTCTTCTGACTGTTTTCATAGTTAATTGGGGATAAGAGTCTCACAAACTTTCCTGCCCAGGCTGGCTTTGAATTTCAATTCTCAGATCTCAGATTCCTGAGTGGATAAGATTACTGGAGTGAACATTTGGGCCCAGCTTGAGCAGATTTTTATGTACATAGCCTCTGCTGAGAGCTAGAGATATGGTGGTGAGTAAAACGCAGGTTATATCTATTCTTATAAACTGTAAAGTCTTGTATGAAAAAGGGACATTAGACAATTATTACACAAAACACATGAAGAACAGCATTAATTCCACAAGGAGCAAAACAATGTACCTACCTATTCAAGTCCACAATCAAAGGACAAGTTGATGAAAAAGTTTTCCCAGGAGACAAGGAAGGTTGACAGCATCCTAGGATGCTTAAGAATAGCAACTTCCTGTGAACTGGCACTGTTAAGTAGCAGCACCTTCCTGTTTCCTCTAAAGATGCTTTTGGTTCAAATCCTTTACACTGGACTCTGGGGAGTTAGGTGAGTCACAAAGGAATGGAACGGTCACAGGCAGCCTTGTTTCCTCGTAGTGCTCCAGAACCCTGAGTATTCCAATGCTATGTCCTCAGGTCAGCAATGACTTTTTTATACTGACCTTGAGTAGCTGGAGGTCTATATACAAAACACACATAATACTATATCAAGTAGGAGAGAATACAGTTATCCACACCTGCTGTTCACAAGGAAACCTTTCCCTAGTGTGCCTCAAAGCCCTTTCCTCTCTAGCATAGGTTCAGTTTTGCATATGGACAAGTGGGTGGAGGAGCCATTAGGCAAGAGAGAGAGCAGGATTTTTGGGCAGAAATAAACTGCCTATCCACTTCAGACGGAACAGTAAGTAAGGGAAGAGATGTTTCAGTACAGACTTCGAGAAGTTTGGCTTCTCATCAGTGGCACAAGCTCAAAGTCCATAAAATTTGTATAAAATTTGTAGTACCAAAAGACAGAAAGTATCCAAGTATCTATCAACATGTGACTGGATAAGCAAAATGTGAGCTACATACACACACACACACACACACACACACACACTATTAAAATGCATGAACTGGGCTGGGAATATGACCTAGTGGTAGAGTGCTTGTCTTGTATACATGAAGCCCTGGGTTCAATTCCTCAGCACCACATATATAGAAAACAGCCAGAAGTGGCGCTATGGAAGAGTGCTAGCCTTGAGCCAAAAGAAGCCAGGGACAGTGCCCAGGCACTGAGTCCAAGCCCCAAGACTGGCAAAAAGCAAAGCAAAACAAAATAAAATGAATGAACTTCAGACTCATCCTACAGCACGAAAAGAACCTAGAAAACACTGTGCTAGGTGAAATAATCCAGGTGCAATACAACAAATACTTTGCAATTCCACTTCTGTGGAACTCGGAGTGCAAGCCAGTTCCCGGAGACAGCACGAGGCTGCTGGTTGTCAGCACCAGAGGGAGGAGACTACAGGGCGTTTTTATTTAGTAGGTACAGACTCTCACCTTGAGAAGATAGAAATGTTCTGGAAATAAATGATAGTGATGGTTGTACAACAATTTGAGTCTATTTAATGTCAACCAACTCTATACTGCAAAGGGCACAATGGCAACCATAGAACCATAGAATTCTATCCAAGAAGCATGGAAGGATGGCAGCCTTCACTATAATAGAGCTGAACTTACGGTGCCCATTGGCTATAGTTCATTTCCTCCAGGTCCATCTCTTTGATCTCTTCTGTGCTACTCTGTTCTCTTGGGAGGCTGGATCTTGACTATGGTATACTAGCTCTATTCTCTCAGCTGCTAGCTCTTTTCTTTCCCTTAGTACTGGGTCTCAAGCTCTCACTTGGCTATTTTAGCTCCAAGATGGCACTCTACCATTTGGGCTACACTTCCACTTCTGATTTTTTTGATGGTTAATTGAAGAGTCCTGTGCTTCTGTCTTCCTGGGCTGGCTTTGAGCACCAGTCCTCAGATCTAAGCCTCCCCCGTAGGTAGGATTACTTGCATACTATATCCTCTGAGAGGATTAGATATCAGTTTTCCTACCTTCCAGCTGTACATAGTGAAGAGGACTACCAGCTAGTATTACTAGCATACCAAAGAAGCCACTAATTTCCAAAAGGAATTTCATATTTTCTTTGGACTCTTACCATCTGTTATGAAAGGATTGCTTCAATACAAGTAGTTCATTTGGAAGTGACACCAAGAAGTAGGGTAGAGAAATGGAGGGGGAGAGGAAGAAGAAACACAACAAGAGGCTTTATCATCTAACAAGTTTCCCTTAGAGGCACCAAGAACATAATCTCTGGGGACATCTTGGAAATGATGAAGGCTATGCCCTTATGGGTGGCCCCTGGAGGTGGGGTAGGTGGGTATCCGTCACTGTTTCCCTTCAGGCCGTGACTGAGAGCTTACCCCAGTGCGGTGTGTATGAACAGGGAGGACTGAGCGGGAAGGGCACACTGACCTGGTTGCCCAGAGGAACAGGAAAAGCTGCGTGCAGACACGAGCGCTGACCTCTCTCCATGGAGTTCTCTAAATAGCCTTTGTACCCTGCCTATTCTTCCCTCCCTCTTCCCTAATACCTGTCTTTAGTGGTCGTTTTATTGCCTCTATAGTTTTCCTTTCTCATAGTTCATTTAGCTGCAATGCTTAGCCTTTGCAAATTGGCCTCTTTCCCATCACAATATGTGTTTATGTTTTTAAACTTCCTCCATGTCTTTTCATGACTTGAGAGCTCATTTCCTTTCTTTTAATGCTGGTTCTAGGGGTTTAAAGTCAGGGCTGGATGCTATCCCTGAGCTTTTCTTCTTTTTTTTTTTTTTCCTTAGGAATAGCTTCTACCACTTGAGCCACATCTCCACTTCTGGGTTCTTTCAGTGGTCCATTGGAGATAGAGTCTCACAGACTTTCTTTTCCAGGCTGGCTTTGAACAGCAGTCCTCAACTCTCAGGCTCCTGAGTAGCTAGGGTTACAGGCATGAGCTACTGGTACCCCACCCACTTCTTTATACTCCTAACAATATTTCAATGCCTGGTTCTACCACAATTTAACAAGGGTATCTTAGCTTAACTTATTTTATAGTAATATCTACCCATCATGGTATTCTGACTTCTGTGTCCATAATCTGTAAAAACCTAATCAGGATCTGAGGGCAGGTTACCTCAGTGTCGGAGTATGTGTTTGGCACATACATGTGAGGCCTTGGGCCAGGGCTCAGCATCAAAGGAAGGAACTAACAAACAAAAAGCTCTCCATTCTGGGATTGGGAAGGTGGCTTAGTGGTAGCGTGCTTGCCTAGCATGCATGAAGCCCTGGGTTCAATTCCTCAGTACCACATACACAGTAAAAGCCAGAAGTGGAGCTATGGCTCAAGTGGTAGAGTGCTAGCCTTGAGCAAAAAAAGACTCAGTGACTGTGCCCAGGACCTGAGTTGAAGCACTCGGACTGGAAAAAAAATAAAAACAACAACAACAACAACAAAAACCCTCATGTACAATTATGGTAGAGAATGCCTGTCTTGCAACCAGAAGATTTTCCTTTTGCCACTCTGGTATATTTCCAGATAATTACATGAAGATGGTGGGCAAAAAAAAAGGAGGATAAGGCCCCAATGTCATTATTAGTCTTGAAATACTAATGTGTTACATGGAAGGAGGTCAGTGACAGCACCTAATTGCAACTGAGGTGAAGAAGGAGATGCACACAGAGGTGGTACTCACTGAGCCGGCACTGGACAGGAAATGCTCAGAAGGCACCTGCCACCATCGTCCTGTCATTATCAAATAGAGGATCAAAGAATCAGGCACAATCTTTTCACCCCCAAAGATGTGCACATTCCAAAATGTTTGTATTTAGAATGTGCTTTTCAAAATCATTTCATTTTCCTCAAGAGATTTTTCTGGGCTGGGGATATAGCCTAGTGGCAAGAGTGCCTGCCTCGGATACACGAGGCCCTAGGTTCGATTCCCCAGCACCACATATACAGAAAAACGGCCAGAAGCGGCGCTGTGGCTCAAGTGGCAGAGTGCTGGCCTTGAGCGGGAAGAAGCCAGGGACAGTGCTCAGGCCCTGAGTCCAAGGCCCAGGACTGGCCAAAAAAAAAAAAAGAGATTTTTCTTTGAACCTAGACTAAGGGAGGCAATTTAACAGAATTTTCAGTGCCCATAATTGGATTTAACCCAGATCCAATTTTGACATTCCCAGCCTTGAACCTCTTCGTGTTGTTAATCCGCCTTCACAAAAAATCCATATTTATTTATTTTCTCTTAAGAATATCTTATGTTTACATTCTGTCCATTTATGCTCTATAAATACTAATTCCAGACTTGTATAGCCAGCACTTTCTGATCTTAATGGCTCCACAGAATGGACCTTTGCATATAATGCACAGTCTACCCAGTCTGCATAAGGTGCTTTGTGGTGCTAAGACTGAAAGCAGAGTCTGGGAGAGCCAGGCTCCTAACCACTTAGATCTTTCTCTGAGAGTGGAGGAAGAAGGGGAGCAGACAAAGCTGGCTGTCATTAGTAAGCCTCCAGAGAGAGTCGTGTGCTGGGCTCCAGCTTGCAAAGGACTCCTAAGGCGTAGGCTAGAGACAGAACCCTGGGTTTGCGCCTGCGTGGCATGGGGAAGATATACTGCCTCTTGGGCTTCCTTTCCTCCAGGAAAATTCCCAGCCATCTAAACAGCCTGAAACAACAACACAAATGCAAGAGAAAAATGGGAATAACTTCCCTCCCAACAGCTATGACGAGGGGGTCCCTCACCTCTCCACCTATTCCTGACAGGGATAGTATTTGTGAGTGACTAAACCCAACTCCAATACCTTAGCAAAAGATCATTCCTTAGAAAGACATCAGTGGCTACTCGTGCTGAGAAGATAAAGGGCAGACTTAGAAATGTGGGCAGCATCACAATATTGGACTTCAAACTCTATTACAGAGCCATGATGACAAAAACAGCTTGGTATTGGCACAAAAAATAGTCCCTAGGATCAATGGAACAGACTAGAAGACCCAGAAATGAACCACACACGTATAGTCATCTGATATTTGACAAAGAAGTCAAAGATATACAGTGGAAAAAACATAGCCTCTTCAATAATTGGTGTTGGGAAAACAGCCATAGGCAGAAAACAAATAGTGGACCCTTGCTTGTCACCATGCACCAATATCAATTCAAAGTGGATCAAAGACCTTCACATCAGGCCAGAAACTCTGAAACTACTGCAAGAGACAGCAGGAGAAACATTAGAACTTATCAGTATAGGCAGGAACTTCTTGAATATGATTAGTATCAGGAGCACAGTGGATAGACTGGACTCAACAAGTAGGACGACATCAAAATAAAACGTTTCTGCACAGCTAAGGACATACTTACTAAACTACAAAGAGCCAACCAAGTGGGAAAAGATCTTTACGAGCAATACATCAGACAAAGGCCTAATATCCAATATATACAAGGAGTTCAAGAAACCAACTCTTTCCAAACTTCATAAACCAATCACCAAATGGGCAAGGGAGCTAAGGTGACTTCTCAGAAGAAGAGGTAAGAACGGCAAAGAAACGCGTGGAAAAAATGCTCATCAGCCATAAAGGAAATGTAAATCAGAACAGCTCTAAGATTCTATCTCACCCCAGTTAGATTGGCCAACATTCTGAATTTGAACAAAACAAATGCAGGTGGGGATGGGGGAGAAAAGGATCCCTACTGCACAGCTGGATATGATAAGGCCCCCTGCACGCCCCTGGTCCTTGCCACACTATTCACGAGAGCCAAGACAGGGTAACAGCCCAGATGCCCCACAAGAGATGAGTGGATCCAAACAATGCGATACCTATCTACAACGGTGTTTTACACAGCCATCAGAAAGAACAAAATAACGTCATTTGCAGGGAAATGGATGGAACTAGAACAAAGCACGTTGAGACAAGAGAGACTAAAGGGGCATGTTCTCTCTGCATTATGGAAGTTAGATCTAAAACACACTGGGATATGACGAATTACCCGGGATTCTAGAAATTCACATACAGTGAGATCAAAAGGGGATAATCTTCGGAGAGAATCACAAAGGTGCAATGCTTCAGTGCCTCTCCATTTTTTAAAAAATAATGTACATACTAAAACAAACTCCCAAGATATGGAAACAAAAGACTTTGTTTTTTTCTTTTTCTGATGATTCTGTATTCTTTACCTTAGTTGTGGTGTATTCATATGCATATTTGCTGGAGGGGGAGGACCCGGAACTTGAGGGACAAGGGTGGAAAGTGCAGCAATGGAGCTCACTGGGCACGGATGAAAGTGAACTCTACAACTTGAGGGTGCGAGGGACTGGGAGCGAATGAGGGAGCAGATGTCATGGTGCAAAAAGAAATGTACTTATCACCTGGCTCGTGTATATATGTAACTCCTCTGTACATCACCTCTATAATAAAGTAAATCTAAAAAGGTGGGGGGACATGCTTCGAGTCAATTCAGGCAGGCTCAAGTGAGACTCGGTCTAGACTCACCAGCAGGACGTGGTGTAAGTGACTAAACACACTACCCCCACCTTTAGGAACATCGTGTTGATCCCCCATCTGCCATTGCCCACCTACAGATTATTTCTGTTCCATCCTGCTTCCTGGAGTGGAGCAGCCAGTCCAATAAAGAGTAGTTTCAGAGCCAGGAGTGATGGAATGTGCACCCTGTAATTCTAGTACTTGGGAGGTAGAGCCCCAGGTAGTCTAGTGCAGGCTACAAAGTGAGTCCCAAGCCAGCCTAGGCTACAGAGAAAGACCTTGTCTTAGGAAAGAAAGGAAAGAAGGAAAAAAGGAAAGAAGCGAGGGAAGGAGGGAGGGAGGGAGAAAGCCAGCGAGCCCAGTGTTGGTAGCTTTCCCCTGTAATCTTGACTGATTGGGAAGCTGAAAACAGGGAGATCATGAGATGGGAGATGGGGGGCGGGGGGGGAGGGAACTTCAAGGCCTGTCAGAGCAGTCACAGACCCCTTCTCAACCCATGGCTAGGTACAGTGGCATATACCTGTCATCCCAGACTATGTGGGAGGCTGAAATGGGAAGGATCTCCATATCAGGCTAGCCTGAGCAGAAAAGGCCTAGAGACAGAAGGTTGTGGAGTCATACACTTGTTATCCAAGCAACGAGGGAAAGTCTAAAAGCAGCTCAGGGGAACTTGCCTGGGAAGAGACCCTATCCTAAAAATATGGAGTGGAAACAGTGCTGGAGGCATGGCTCACCAATGTTAAGATACCCTAGGTAATGAAAGGCCCTGAGCTCAAACTTGGGAGAGCAGGAGAACTTGGGAGAGCAGGAGAAGGAAGAGGAGGAAAAGGAGGAGGAGGATGTAGAAGCAGTAGAACTGGGAACATCTGGCCAACATCATAGAAAAGAAAGCCAATCCTACATATATCTGAACCTGAAAAATAGGGACCTGCTCCCTAAGACAGTAGGGATAAGTGACCCATGAGAATTGGCACCTCTCCCTGGAGGATACAGTGAAGGAAGGGCTAGGTTGGAGAACAAGTATAGCATAACATGCAGAACAAAGTGTTACAGCTTTACTCTCTGTAGAGCCATAGAGACTTCTACATAAGGGAGAAATGAACCCTTATGATCTTTAATCCATGTAGTTTGTAACCGTTTTTTGTTATAACCAAACATGCAGTTTTAATTTACCTGATTTTTAAAAATATACAAATACCTTTTTTTGCAGGATGGGCAGGGGGACAAATATAGGTGCTTGAATTCAAGGCCCTTGCACCAACTCTGCTTACGACTCAAGTCACGCTTTCGGCCAAGTTTTATGCTGGTTGTTTTGGAGATGAAATTTCATGCACTTATCTGGGACCAAGACCCTCTGAACTCACCTTCCTAAGTAGGTAAGATTATAGGTGTGAGCTATTGGTGCCCAGCAAATGCCATTATATATAGGTAAAGGACATAAGGATGTTAAAATCCAACAGATGGTTAGGGACTATTAAGATACTAATGATACAAAGTTATTCCAAGGAGATCATTGCAGATCCATACATTAAATTCAACAAAAGTTTTATATAGACAACGAACACTTCTAGCTCTTCAAAGCAAATATTACAACAGTGAAAAAACAATGTATATTAGATCTGAGTTTTTATTCATTGAGAATAAATGCCATCTGTTGTGTGTAAGAAATGCCTATATTTAGAGGATTAAAATGTGTCCTCATAAATCATCTGAGAAACAAAACACAGTAATTATAACAAATCAATCTTATTTGTAATGCCCTGAACAAGAATCTCATTAAGTCTAAAGCATGTGATTTATTTTTCTATAGTATAAGGTTTTAAAGTTTTCTGGGTTCTTTTTTTTAACTATTTTTTTTTGGTCTTTTCTTTTTTGGTACTAGGGACTGAACCCAAGATGTTGTACTTACTAAGCAAGTACTTTGCCACTGAGCTACATCCCAGGATTTTAAAATTTTTACTGAATATATATATTTGATCCTAAAACAAAGTACCACGTCATTTGAGTTAATTTGCTTATAAATCATGTTTGTTTGCTTTTACCATATAACCAATTTAAATTACTGACATGTTATGGTCAAATGGGGTAAAACTGAATGTGCCTCTGTATCTGAAATATTACTATTACCTAATGCCGGGCTAGATTCACCTCCCCTGGTGCGGGGATGCTAAGCTTACTCCCTTATCAGTGCTCCCCTTTGCACCCTCTCCCCTGGGTGCTCAACCCACGGGCAGCCAAAGTGGAGTGAAGGGACACGGGCAAGCCTAAAGTGCACGCAGCCGAACGAGATCCCCTTTTCCTCCCTCCTTACCCACCAAGGAAGCCAGGTGCACACAGATCTCAGAGATGCTTCTGAGAGCAATCTGGTTTATTCAGGAGGGGACTCACAGTAATATAGTGATGATGACAAGGATTGAGCATGAGCTGGCAATAGGCTGGCAAGCTTGTCTGTCCAAGAGCAGCTCCCAAGGACCTCCCTCATGGGCTAATGTCACTTCCCATAGTACCGCCCTCTGGGCAAAGCCAGTGAAAAGGGAGCACACATGTTTGCTGGCGCAACGTGGGGGATGGTCTCAAAGCTATCCCTTCTGGTTCCGGACCCAGGAGATATGTGTGGCTCACTTCCACACTGCCCTAGGGCTGGGGAAAGGGCAGCATCTCAGGAGTGCTCTCATTGCCCTTCCCCTATCAAGGCCAAGCTGAATCCCCAACAACATAAAATGAATTTCTAATAAATAAAAATATGTTTATGTGTAAAATTACGACTTCATTTTGTGATCTGAAACAAGAAGGCCAACATGGGTCAAATTCCCTTCATGAATCCTGGTAGTCATGGTTTGGATTGCCAATGTCCTCAAATGCTTGTATTTCGGCTTAGGGCCAAGCTGATGGTGCTGTTTGGTGGCAGTGCAGCCTTTGGGAGGTGAGGTGTAAAGGAAGGAGTTGAGGTCATTAGAAGCATTCCCAAGGTCAAATGGCAACCTAGTTGCTCCTGCCTCTCTCTCTTTTGTGCTTCCTGGAGGCTGGGATGTGACAGCTCTGTTCTGTCTCACGTTTACTGCCCCATCACAGACCTGAAAGTAATGCAGCCAGACGACCATGGACTAAAACCACTGAAACTGTGAGCCCAAATAACTTTTTCCTGCTTGTAATTTGTTTATCTCAGGAATTTTGTCACAGAGATAAAAGCTGACTAACATACTGGCCTACACTACAAAATAGATTTACAAATAAATGAACAACAAAAAACAACAAAAAACAACAAAACAAAATGAACAACAAAAATCACCAACATCTTGGGAAGAAGAAAGAAGAGTTGGCACTCAGTAGTTAATGTGTCAAGAGAATTTTGGCCTTTGCCCTTAGCTCCTGGGAGGATTGTCCTGCCTAACCTGGGGGCCCTGGACCACACCATGTAGTCCATGATATTTATGTTAATTTACAATAAAAACCCAGCCTATCAGTATCAAGGCTCTGGCAAGCTTCTCTGATTGGCAGGATGCTGTACTAATCGTCACAAATTCTCCCCGGAAGGAGTTAGTGCCACTGATGCCTCCATGGGAAAGTTTGCACTGAGAACTCTCCTTGACTCTGCTTATATGTCTCTTCCCTCAGTTCATTTAAGCTGTATTCTTGAGCAGCAATACATCTGACTATGTCAGCTTTCGGTGAATTCTTTATCTTCCTAATAAATGATTTAAAATGTTTGTGTTCTTGAACTCACAGTAGGTGTCCAAAGTGAGCCTAGCATGGCACACTTGGTTTCTAGTCCTGACTCCCACTAATCCAAAGAATCATTGGTGCTCTCCTTGCATCCAGGTCAGACAGGGTTGCGGGTTCTCCAGCCTAGCCCTGTTATTTTCTGCTTTGCCTCATTCCCCGTGTTCTCTCACTTCAGGGGTTGTCAAACAGTGGGAGAAAGGGAGAAGCTAACACTCTGCCGGCTCCAGGGAGCCAGGGCTACCAGTAGACTCAGGGTCAGGCTCTTCAGGGGCAGCAGCCGGGATCGGCACTCGGCCTCTCCCTTTTGCCCTTCCAGCTCTTTTTCTGTCAACTTCATCAGCATTCCCTCAGTGTTCTTACTGCTTTCTGTTTTGTTGAAAGGACAATGAATGATTCATGGAAAGTAAATAATATCTGTCCTCTTTGTCATTGGGCTATCATGGGCATCTATTATTTACTGGTTAAGTTGATCAAGGCTAATAAAGAATCACCAAATCTCATAGTATTATGAATCTCTAACAAAAGGCATTGTCATAAGGAAACAAACATAAAATAGTGATGTATATCATGATATCACGATGCATTTCACCCAGACAAGATGTCCTATTGTTAGATATTTATTCTCTGTAGTCATCTTGAAGCAGCATGGTTTTTGTTTTGCTTTCATTAGAGACACAGTCTCATTATGGAGTCAAGGCTAGTCTTGATCACTGAATCTCCTGCTCCTGATTCCCGAGTGCTGGGATTGTAAGAGTCGGTGCACCACCGTGTGGGGCTTGATTAGGAGCTTTAGGTCTGTAATCAAACCCTAGCTCCATCCTGGCTGCACCACTTTGGTAAGGGACTCAGTCTCTCTGTGCCTCGCCTCCTCAGACCTGCCTCACGCATGCTTGGAAAGCAGGACTCATTAGACACACTAAGGAAGAGCTTTCATTTTGTTTCTCTGTGTCCATTTAAAATTTACTCAGTTGAAGTACTTCCCTGCCCATAAATAAAAAAAAATCAAATGGTTCCATTATGTTTCTGATTTTCTTTAAATAATTAAAATGGTCTAAAGCCACAGTGAATTGCACAATGTCATATTGATATTTAGGTGTCAGGTCTCATATAGTAAATAATATAAGCTTCTGAGGCTAGAGGGCATAGGTCAAGTGATAGTGCAGGCCTCACATGGAGAAGGCCCCAGGTTCATTTCCCACAATAACAAGAACAACAACAATAATTTAGCTGTGTGTGTGTGTGTGTGTGTGTGTGTGTGTACCAGTCCTGGGGCTTGGACTCAGGGCCTGAGCACTGTCCCTGGCTTCTTTATGCTCAAGGCTAGCACTCTGCCACTTGAGCCACAACACCAATCTGGCCTTTTCTGTTTCTGTGGTGCTGAAGAATCAAACCCCGGGCTTCGTGCGTGCAAGGTGAGCACTCTACCTCTAGGCCATATTCCCAGTCCAACAATAAATAATAGCTTTTTTATTTCACTCAGGCTCCCTGCCTGGGGTCTTCTGAGGAGAAGCCAGGTTTAGGGGTCTGATTTCTAGTTTGTCACTTTAAGCCTCCAAGCTTAGCTGTGTTCCAGTGGTTCATGCCTATAATTCTAACTATGCAGGAGGCTGAAATTTGGGGAGCAGGGTTCCAGGTTAGCCTGAGCAGGAAAGTCCTTGAGCCTTTGAAC
Source organism: Perognathus longimembris pacificus (assembly GCF_023159225.1). NCBI lineage: Eukaryota > Metazoa > Chordata > Mammalia > Rodentia > Heteromyidae > Perognathus > Perognathus longimembris. The sequence goes on from NC_063182.1 coordinate 37,657,499, forward strand.
TCCAATAAGCCACCAGAAAACCAGAAGTGGAGCTGTAGCTCAACTGGTTTGAGTGATAAAGTAAGAGACAGTGCCCAGGCCCTGAGTTCAAGGCCCTCCCTGTGCTCAAGAGTATGAGTGCGCACACATATACTCACAGTCACACACACACTCACAGGCCACATGGCCTCTGGGATTGCTCTCCCAACTTGGAAAACACAGTGGGAAGAATAGTAAAGTGGGTGAGAAACTTCCTATGAGATGATGCTTTGGAAGATGGCATCTGCCATTCTGGCTTGTCAATATCTGAAGGTCCCCTTATTCCTGGTACTTCAGCCCCCCCCCCCCGCACTGCCCCCCATACTTCTCACATGGAAGGCAATGATTATTTTCTTCTTGCTGCTGATTGGTTGCTATCCACACATTCCTCTGAGCACAAGCACACACATGCACACACCTTTTTTTAGTTATACACACCAAGGAGTATCTGTGTTAGTGTTCCTCCAGGGAGCATCTTGTCTGGGGTTTGAGAAGCTATGCATTGGAAGAGCATGCCTGGTTGCCCTAGCTACTCAGGAAGCTGAGCTCTGAGGGTCCAGGTTCCAATTAACCAGTAAAAAGCTGAACGTAGAGATTAAGTGTTAGCTTTGAGCAGAAGAGCCAATCTCAGAGTTCAAGCTTCAGTACTAGGAAGGAAGGAAGGAAGGAAGGAGCGGAAGAAGGAAGAGGCTTCAGGCCAGCCTCCTGTTCCTTGAATCCACACATCAATGGATTCTTTCTCCTACCCGACTTCGGGAACCCAAGCTGACCTCATAGCAGCAATAAACCGGCACTTTGCTAACATTATCTCAGATCTGCCCTTCTCTCTTGCCCTGGATCCTTTTGGTATAAATCAGACAACAATTGACTGTGCTCCTTCATCTCAGGGGACACCAACCAAGTCTTCCAGGGTCCTAGTTGTAAGGTTAGCAAGAAAGGAAACCCACCACATGGTTCAGGCAGAAAGGAGTTCACTGGGGGGCTGGAGGGAGCAAACTGCCAGCCCACACAAGAGAGAGTAAGAGAAGAAAAGGAAAGAGCGGGGACTCTATTGGAGCCAGATTACGTAGGGAAAGGTGGGAGGTGTGGATTGGATGTGAGCTCAGAGAAGGAGGAGGTAACTGTGTCTGGGTGTGCCAGTTACCTAGCTAACTCAGGTGCTGGGCGCAGACTTAAACCGGTGGGGGGCATCTGCATGGAGCCCTCCGGGGGCTGGACCTTACACTAGAGAAGCGTTTCTGCCTAGAGATTTAGGAAGCAGGCCTCCACACTCCACTGACACACGAGACAGGGGTCATTTGCTTCCCATCTTTCTGAACACATTGTCTTCACAATTTTTCCTTCAATCAAAATCCTTTTATAGACAGGCATATGCTACATTATGACGTATGAAACCCCCCCCCCAACTGCTACCTGCACAGATTAGCACAAGCTGAGTGCTGGTGGCTGGCGCCTGCGATCCTAGCTACTCAGGAGGCTGAGATGTGAGGAGTTTTCAGCCCAGCTAGAAACATTTGTGAAATTGTTATCTCCAATTAATTACCAAAAAAGCTGGAAGTGGGGCTGCTCAAGTGGTAGAGCACTGCCTTGGGCTTAAAACCTCAAGGACAATGCTGAGGCCCTAAGTTCAAGCTCCAGGACTGTGTGTGTGTGTGTGTGTGTGTGTGTGTGCGCGCGCGCGCAAAAAGAAAGGAACAGCAGAAAAAGAGGGAATAGCATGTAAGGTTGATCATGTACAGTGTATGATGTTTGGTGATAATGTTATTGATATGTATATTTATTCCACTACATCTTTTATATATATACACACACCATACACACATATTTATAGTTTACTTCTACTTATTAAAAGGATGCTGGGTTGCCATCTGGAGCAATGAACTTATAGCTCATTTGATCTTTGCATGGTGATGAAATCTTGCAACCAATTTTTGAGAATGAGCTCTATTGTCAAGTGAAGCTTGACTACACTAGACTTGGCTGAAGGACTTAAAGATTGTATAACAAGTTTCCATATCCTATTTTGTAAGCTCTCTGGGGTAACATTTCTGAATAACCAGTTGGTACTTGGTGTCTATTGTTTTCCTGACTTACATAAAACTGAGAAAGCCAGAGTCCCATGTTTCCCCCTCTCTTATATGTAAAAAACACCGGGCAGTGCTCAACTTGTGCCCATAATCCTAGCTACTCAGGAGGCTGAGATCTAGGAATCCTTGTTCCAAGCCAACAAGGGCAGGACAGTTCCTGAGACGTATCTCCAATTAACTACCCAAAACAAGCCAGAAGTGGAGCTGTGGTTTGAGGAGTAGAGTGCTAGCCTTGAGCCAAAAAAGCTCAGGGACAGCACCCACACCCTGAGTTCAAACTCTAGGACCAGTGTACACACACACAAAGTCAATCGAGGTAGCTTAACTAAGGCCCAGGGAGGTGGCTCCCGCCATCATCTCATCTACACTTGAGGTGTAGAGGAGAATCTTTGTTCAAGGCGAGCCCAAGGCAAGAAGTTAGGAAGGCTTTATGGCACAGAATCAGTGGGTGTGGTGATACATATGTCTAACCACAGAATGAGGGGGGTATAGGTAGGATGGAGCTCTGAGGCTCAGTTTGAAGACAAAAAACCCAAACTCAAAAAACAACCAACTCGGGCTGGGAATATAGCCTAGTGCCAAGAGAGCTTGCCTCGTATACATGAAGCCCTGGGTTCAATTCCCCAGTACCATATATATGGAAAATGGCCAGAAGTGGCACTGTGGCTCAAGTGGCAGAGTGCTAGCCTTGAGCAAAAGGAAGCCAGGGACAGTGCTCAGGCCCTGAGTCCAAGGCCCAGGACTGGCAAAAAACAACAACAAAAAAAAAACAACACAAGAAAACAACCAACTTGACGCCAGGTGCTGGTGGCTCATGCCTGTAATCCTAGCTACGCAAGAGGCTAAGATCTGAGGGCCAAGGTTCAAAGACAGCCCTGGCAGTAAAGTCTGGGAGACACTTATCTCTAATTAACCAGCAGAAAACCAGAAGTGGCACTGTGGCTCAAGCGGTAGAGCGCTAGCATTGAGCTAAAGAGCTCAGAGACAGCGCCCAGGCCCAGAATTCAAGCCCCATAACTGACAAAAACAAAAACACAACAACAAAAACCTTGAAAAAGGCTTCATGTATGTTTCTAGTGGTAGGGTACTTACTTGGCAAATGCAAGGCCCTGAATTCAAACCCTACTTATTGCCCCAAACAAACAAACCAATGAACAAAATGAATCTTGGGAGAAAGAGCATTGAACATGCCTGTCCCTGAGCTTGCATGTGGGGGAGGCTGATGGGAACTTTAGCCTCTGTATCTTCAATGCAGACATTCCTAAGTCAAGAGATGATTCATTCTGCAGCTTTACAATGGTGAGAATGTGTACCGACACAACTATTGTTGTTCATGACCAGTGTAGGTGTAGCATTATGAAATCACACGTGTTTGATACTTAATAAGAAAATAAGCTCTGATAGGTTATTTGAACCAGCAGGAGGTGAATGTAAGTGTCCCAAGCATATTTAAGGTTAACTGATGAATGCCTTATTGCTTTATATTTTCAAGTTACAATTTGTAACTGGATTCTAAGCCAAGGGAACCATTGCATGGTGACACCAGATTCTTCTGTGGAGGAATCTTCCAGTCTTCTACTGGGAAACGGGGAAGTTCTAGCTACTGCATTCTGGGAGCTCAGCTGGGGTAAGAGGAGCATAGAAGCTGCTTCCTTAATCCTTATCATGGAGATTAAACATTCTGCTTTCTGGTAGCCCGAGGGAGCAGCTGGGCTCTAACTTCTCACTCTGCTCTCACAAGGTCCTTATCTCAAGCTACTTCTCCTCCAGGTGTCTAATCCAAGATCTGCACTGTGAAGCCTCAAAGGCCCAGCATTTCCACCTTTTGAAGACCTTTTGAAGTGTATATATGACTGGTTCTTAGCTTTTTCACATCAGCTTGGGATTCTGTTTTTCAGAGTTGTGATTTCTCTTGTTGGTGTCTTATCGAGACCCATGTGGGTTCAGATCTTAAAACACCTCTTATTTTTATGGGATTTGAGAGGGAAGAAAATTAAAGGCATACGTTTGATCCATCACTTTAACTTGGAAGTCCTAACATGTCTACTTCCTTTGTAAGATCTAGTGTTGGGAAGCCTTGTCTTGATACGTCTGCCTTTCGCAGAATGAATCCTGTCCTTCAAAGATTGGGAGTGCGGCATGCAATAAAATGGATCCTAATCTGTGTTTATGTGTGCATTTTTTTTCTCTCCAGGAAATATAAGAAACCTAACACATCAAGATCGTGTTATTTTAGTTTTAGCTATGTCGCCCATCATAATAAACATTGAATAAATGCGTGCTATACATGGGAATGTATTGACAAACATGTGTAAAACTCAGTCTCATTCACATATATTTCCTACTGTCTAAAAATAATGAAATTCTCCCTATCAATTGCTTACTCCTCAAACTAGAACTGGAAACCTGCTATCTCCTTTATTACCACATAGCTGTCCTTTGTACATCAAATACAGCAACTGTTGCATGGACTGCCCTCTGGTGGCACTTCAAGAAATGATGTCAAACCTCACTACATCTCCCTACTTGAGAACACAACTTTTTCCCATGTGTCTAAGACATAAGCCAGGCATAGGCATAGGTCAAAAGCCAGGAAGGACAGAGGATGGGTCTCAGCACCACAAAGCTGATGCCATTCTACCCAGGTCCGGGACACATACATAACTTTCCAAATAACTTGATGACTTTCTGATATGAGACATCAGGAAACTGAACCAAAGTGCAAATGTGAATTTTATCTTTAAACTATATAATCTATTGCTTTATCTTTTTATTTCTCAATCTGAATCAGTTATTTCTGTCTAACTCCAATGAGTCATTTATAGCACATACATGATGTAATCTTTGTAGGTTAGCTCCTGCCCTTTAATAGGTCACCAATTCAAACTGAGTTTCTTCCACCCAACTTCAAAACAAATCCCTGGACATGTAGGTTTGGGTGTAAGACTTACAGAATGTGAAAATAAACTTTCTTGGGTTGTACTCTGCAGTTTTTCAGACGAGATCCCACCATGTCTTCCGGACAGGCCTAGGACGGGAGGTTTTGTGTGTCCGCTTCCCGACGGCTGGATTGCAGGTCTACATGTTACACACTCAGCCTCAAGGCTTGGTTTCTTGATCTCCTCCTTCTCCTCCTCCGGCACCCCTCCCTTCCGGCAGTACCGGGATTCAAACTCACGGCCTTGAACTCCCCAAGGCAGTGGACCTTGTGACCATGTCCACGGCCTTTACACTGTATTCTTGGTTAAAAAAAAAAAAAAAAGGCCCAGTGCGTCCTCACCTTCCTGCTGGATGCTGACAGTGTGGGAAAGAGCTGGGCGGAGGGGCGGCTCAACGGACCCCCCCCACACCCCCAGCGGGCAGGGCGACCGGGTCCCCTCCGTGGGGCTTAGGGGGAAGGGGGAAGGGTTCGTCCTTAGCCCCCCTACCACTGCGGTGCCTTCACAGGCAGGCAGAAGAAGCCAAGTGGGGGAGGGAGGGGAGGTCAGGGGGGAGTGGGGGAGGAGAGTCAGGGGTAGGGGAGGTCAGGTGGTCAGGTGGGAGTGGTGGGAGGAGAGGCGAAGGGGGGAGGGGTGGGAGTGGGGAAGGGGAGGGGGAGGCAGGTGGGAGTAGGGAAAGGGTGGTGGGGGAGGGGAGGCAGGTGACAGGGGGAGGGGGGCAGGTGGGGCAGCCAGGTCTCACTAGCAGCTAGTCTGTGAGCTCCAGGTGGGTCTCAGGCCACCTCTCCCCTCCCCCCATCCCCGCCCTCAGGAAGCCCGCAGTCCCTGGGGAAGAGGAACAAAGGCACAAACGCGGACCCCTCCCCCTCCCCCGCGGTCCCCGCTCGTCTCACCGGCGCTGGACACGGGCGTGCCACACGGTGAACGCCTGGAGGGTCTGCAGGCCTGCCCAAGGCACCGACAGGAAATGCCTTCCGCTCGCCCCACGATGGCAGCGGGCCCTGCCGGGAAGGACGCGAGCAAGTGCTCCGAAGAAGCGCGCGTGCCCGCGCCTCCGCGCAGGCCCCGCCCGCCCCCTCTCGCGCCGGAGCCTCGCGCGCCTCGGGCCCCGCCGCTCCGGCGTTCCCCAGGCAGTGCCCACGCACGCACGCGCACCGTCCTCCCGCGCCTGCGCAGCGCCCGGCCGCTCCCGGAAGCGGGAGGTGCCCGTCGGAGGTTGTGTGGCCGCCGTCGAGGGAACATCAAGCCCGGCAACTTTTCAAGGTGGACGGTGGGGTTCAGGAGTTGGGCGGAGGGAGAGCGCGCGGGCGGCCTCGCGGGCGGCTCTGGGATCCGGTGTCCGGCTTCCGGTGCGGGAGCCCGCAGGCATGGCGGAGGACTAGCGGAGCCGGCGGCGTCGCGAAGGCGAGGCCCCGGCCCGCGCGCCGCCGCCGCCGCCACGTGAGGAGCCGCCGCAGCTGGGCCATCTCGAGGTGAGCCGGGTGCGCCCCTCTCCCCCCATGCTCCCGTCCTCTGGGGCCGCCGTCACCCCGGGGCTCGGGACTGGAGGTTGCGGGCCCGAGGCGGACCCCGCCTCCCCCCCCCAGCCCCACCGGGGCCCCGAGTGAGGACACAGTCGGGGGCGTTCCGGAGGAAGAAAGGCACAAACGCGCGGACCCCCCCACCCCCGCGGTACCCGCTCGCCTCACCTGCGCTGGACAGGGACGTGCCACACGGTGAACGCCTGGAGGGTCTGCAGGCCTGCCCGAGGCACCGACAGGAAAAGCTTTCCGCTCGCCCCACGATGGCAGCGGGCCCTGCCGGGAAGGACGCGAGCCGGTGCTCTAAAGAAGCGCCTGGGCCTCCGCGCCGGCCCCGCCCACCCCCTGGGCCCGCCCACCCCCTGGCCCCGCCCCCCGGCCGCTCCGGCGTTCCCGCGCGGTGCGCACGCACGTGCGCCGTCCTCCCGCGCCTGCGCCTCGCCCGGCCGCTCCCGGAAGTGGGAGGTGCCCGCTGGAGTTCGTGTGGCGGCCTCCGAGGGAACGTCAAGCCCGGCAACTTTTCGACGGTGGACGGCGGGGTTGGAGGAGTTCGGTGGAGGGAGAGCGCGCGGGCGGGCTTGCTGGTGGCTCCGGTGTCCGGCTTCCGATGCGGAAGCCCGCCGGCATGGCGGAGGACGAGCGGAGCCTGCGGCGTCGTGAAGGCGAGGCCCCGGCCCCTGCGCCGCCCCCGCCGCGTGAGGAGCCGCTGCGGCTGGGCCATCTCGAGGTGAGCCGGGGGCGCGCGCCCGCCCGTTCCCCCCGCCCTCCCCCCGCCCCGGTCCTCCGGGGCCGCCGTAGCCCCGGGGCTTGGGACTCGAGGTCGTGCGTCTGATCCGGACCCCGCCCCCCAGCCCCGACCGGGCCCCCGAGTGAGGACACAGTGGGGGGGGGGGAGCGAGGGTTCTGCCGCGAACGGTCTGCTGTTCGCCCCGCGGCCTTGGAGCCCCGGCTCGGGGGCCCCGCGCGGCCGGGAAGGCGGCCCGCTGCCTCGTCCCCCGACGTGCCTCCCCCGCGGTGTCCCGAAGGCGAGAGCCGGGGTGCTTTCTTGTCTATCTGTCTGATCTTGGCGGTGTGGGTCCTGGGGCTTGAACCTGGGGCCTGGGCACTGCCTCTTCCCCCCCCCCCCCCCCCAGTGCCCGTGTTCCGGTCTGGCGCTCCGCCCGTCGAGGCCCAGCTTCCTCCTGGGTCTTCGGGGCACCCTCTCGGACCTTTCCCGCCTTGGCTAGTGGGAACCGCGGACCTGAGACCTCGGCGTTCCTTCCGAGGGAGGAGGATTTCTGGCGCGAAGCCCTCCGAGCCACCCCCCCCACCCCCCCCCCCCACTGATCCCCATTGTTGTGGCGATTTGCTGCTGCTGCTGCTGTTGGGGTTTGACTTCCAAGCACTTTTAAAATCACAGCGTCTGGCTACTTGTGTACTTATACACACATAAAATATCAATAGAGACAATACACAACACTAACCAGAAACACTAACCATCAATTATAATTTTTATTGTGATCATCAAACACTTTTGATGTTTGTTGTGAGCACTTTCATTTATATTATAAAAAGTTATGGCAGGATAAAAGTTTTAAAGGTCTCCTCCAACCAAATTTGATATTTGTTCAAACTGACTCAAAAGAGAAGAGTTCTCATCCCACCCCCGTTTCTTATAAAATATTGTGCTTTTAGGTGTGCTGTAGTGAAAAGATAATTTGCCTCACTCTTTCCTCAGTGATACTTTGCTTTATTTATGTAACTTCTACAGGAATCCTGGAGAAAGGCACATCAAACACTAAAAATGCGTGTGTTTTCAAAAGAGACTCCTTACTAGGTTTCACTAGCTATACCCTAGAGAATTTATCACTTCATAATTTGGACAGGTTAGATCCTAATGCAATAATATCACTCACTACCAACCTAATGAGCATCCAATCTGCCTTTTAATTCAAAACACTCTATGATGGTGGGATGATAACCTGTGGTGGGCCAATACTATTTCAAAAGGTCTAAGGTCCTAGGGTTTGCTTGGATCCTCTATTTTACTAGTACATGTTAACATCAAACACTCAGGCTCACTGAAGTTGTAGAGATTTTGTTTCAACTCAAGTATTATTAAAATATTTGTGGAAACAGTATTACTCCAAAGATTTTTTACATATCCCCTAAAGGCAGAACAGCCATATATACTTTACTTGCAAATTAAAATCCTAGGTGTGAATTTCAACAAAATGAGATGAATTTAGCTTTTAAATTCATTTTTGATGAGTCACAAGCTTAGTCATTTTGCTGGCGTTTTCTGTCTCAAGAGTATATGTGTTTAAACAGGGACTTGCTGGAGACAGCAATTTGCAACTATAGTTTACAAAGTATATCAGGACAAGTCCTGGTGGACTCCCATCCCCCTCATAAGGCGTTTTGCCCACACATACAAAGGAAAAGCAATGTTAGCACCCAAGTCACTGATCCAATATTTTTCTAGGAGTATGTGAGCCATCCCACATGGTCTGAATTATGGATATCTTGTTTCTTCAATTCATTTAAGATTTGAAGAATAAACAAAGAGAACTCAATGGGAACTCATTCAGCCTTCTAGGACTTATTATCTTAGGAAAAGAACATGCAGGATGCAGGGTTACATGAATGATGAGGTCATGATTGTGCCTGAACATTTATTTCATGATAGAGGGATTGTGAGCTATGGAGGTCCCTTACCCATATGATAAGCATTTGTCTACACTTTTGGTCTGATTTTGCCATTGCAAATCCAGAAACAACTCTGGATTCCATAAAGATTTGAGGTGATGTATATAGCAATAAATGAGGGATGGGTGTGGCTTTAGCATATTCTCTCTTTGACTTTGTCCATATAGCATGGTGCTCTTGTGAGATGCTGAAGACGCCTGCGAGGAGGGAGTTAGGTCATTGAAGGCGGCCTCCCAAGGGCTCTTCCAGACTCAGTTTCTTCTTCACTTCTGGTCTTTGCTTCCCAGGTACCAAAATAAACCTTTCCTATTTAAAAGCTGATTTGTAGCAGGTATTTGCTGTAATCACAGAAGACTAACAGATACTACTTATACAATTCTCAGCTACAGATGGTCCTAGGATTATCATTTCAGCTTGTTTGTAGCAAACAACTCCTCTGCTACACACATTCTTTAGACTCATTTCCCCTATAGCAGTTGTTTGAGATGCTTATTTTAACAAGGAATTATTATGCTGTAAATACGGGGTAAAAGAGGAGAGGTGCCAATCAATGTGACTCACTAAGAGATCTTCATTCTAGATATGACTGCATTTAGATCTTGGAAAAAGAGAGCCACTCATTGCCCATTTAAGAAAACACGTTTTTCTCTCTTCTGTTTGCAATTCAACATCTGAGGCAGAAAAATAAGTCTACACTGAACCAAAGAACTGCCTTTCAGTAGCCATCTTCTAAATCTAGACGTCTTAGCTGAAGTGAGAATTACACATGAATATATTGCCAGGTGGAAGTGCTGAGTCCTAATTAATAACACTCAGATGTCACTTTGAATGAGCAGAACTGAGCATTTCCAGTGGCTCTACTTTCAAGAACGTATCTCTGAGTTTCACAATGAACGCATTCTCAGTGATCATCTCTAGGATACTAACAATTACTGACTGTGACGGCCTAACCACACATCAGTCATGCTGGCTTGGAACACCCAGTACACTGCCCAATACATTGGCTTGAAAACCAATCCTGCCACCAATATGATGGTCTTACTGTAAATTTGGGACAAAGAAAACCTGACTCCACTTTCACTTTCCTGATGTCCATTCTGACATGCTTGTTTCTCTCAGAAAGAGACTAGGAATACAATGTCTTCATCCAAAAGCCAAGTGGAGTTAGCATGAAATGGGCTAGGTTTTTGTTGTTCTATCTATCTATCTATCTATCTATCTATTTATCTATCTACTTTTTGCCAGTCCTGGGGCTTATAATCAGGACTTAGGCACTGTCCCTGAGTTTTTTTTGTTTTGTTTTTTCTCAAGGCTAAGGCTCTACCACTTAAGTCACAATTCTATGTCCTGTTTGGGGGATTAATTAGAGATAAGAGTATCATGGACTTTTTAGCCTGGTCTGGTTTCAAACTGTCATCCTCAGATCGCAGCCACTTGAATAGCATGGATTACAGGTGTGAGCCACCAATGCACCATTTATCTATTCTTTTTAAAATAGAATTTAGGATAAAAAGGGACTCACTACACTTTTTTTTTCAAAAGCCACTGGCTATTTTATACATTATCCAAAAGATAGCTATTTTGATACACTGTTTCTTCACAGTTCAAAGAGTCATGAACCTACATGACACAAGCTACATGGCACTTTTCTTTCTTTAAGTAGGTATACACACCAGTTATGGAATTTTATGCCTCTATCAGAAAGAATGACATTGCCCCATTTGTAAGGAAATGGAAGGACTTGGAAGAAATTATACTAAGTAATGTGAGTCGATCAACATTATTTGTTCAAGTTCTGACCATTTCCCTGCGAATGCCAATATTTCACCATTTCTAGTCGCTATGTGCTATTCCATTGTGTATAGGTACCACATTTCTTGGATCTATTCATCTGTGGAGGGGCATCTGGGTTGATTCCATATTTTGGCTATTGTGAATTGTGCAGCGATAAACATGGAAGTGCAAATGTCTTTTTGATATCTTTGGACCTGCTGTTCAGGATAGATGCCTAGGAGTGGTATGGCTGGGTCATAGGGTAGGTCTATATTGAGCTTTTTGAGAAACCTCCATACTGTTCTCCAAAGTGGTTGTACTAATTTGCACTCCCACCAACAATGGAGAAGGTTTCCTCTTTCCCTGCACCCCCTCCGGAATTTGTTGTTGCCTGAGTCATACCTCCATTTCTGGCTTTTAGCTGGTTCATTGGAGATAAGAATTTCATGGGCTTTCCTGTCCAGGATGGCTTTGAACTGCAATCCTCAGATCTCTGCCTCCTGACTAGCTAGGATTACAAAGCCACCAGCACTGGGGTCCTTATTTAAGTACTTAGTTTAACACATACTGGGCTATAGGAAGTGTCAAAGAAGACAATCCTGGCCATTAGGAAGTGTAGAGGATAATAAATAAATCAATAGATCATAATGCTGGGTAAGTATAAAGGGACATGGGTGTGAATTCTGTCTTTGTGCCACTTGCAAATTGTTGAAGCCTGAGTTGGTGGCTTTACTTTTTGGATCCCTGGTTTGCCCATTTTACAAGTCCTACTTCCTGGGTGATTGTTAAAACTAAATGAAGCAAAGAGCCATCATCAGTGGGGCATAGTAGGTGCTTAGTGAAGTTTTGGTTCTTTCTTGTGTGGTTGACATTGCTGGGGGAGGAGGGGTCATGACCTTGAGCTGCTTGAGGAGGAGAGGAAGGGGGCTGAGCAGGCAGACACTGGGAAGACAGGGCAGGTGGTGGATCTGGGGAGGGAGGGAAGGCTGACTACATAGAGGAGCCCTCCTGCTTCCCCCCACCTGCCTGCTCCAGCAAGGAGATGGACAGGACAGGTTAATGAGGCTGGAAGCCCCTCCCTATCCTTTGCGCCCAAAGGCAGAGCCAGCCAGGTGTCTTTGCAGAAAGAAGCCTCTGATTCAAATGACCAGAGTCAAAGTTGTTGTTGTTGTTTTAAAGATCCTAACATTTGCTCAGTGTGGACAGAACCCATTGATGGTGGCTCACATCTGGAATCCCAGCTACTCAGAAGGCTGAGATAGGAGGATCTTGGTTTGAAACCAGCCAGGACAGCAAAGCTTTGAGTAAAAAAACCAAAAGAGCTAAAGGATAGCTCCCAGGCCCTGAGTTCAAGTCCTACTACTGGCACAAAAACAAATGAACAAACAAGACATGGGCAGAAAGATCTGCCCAGAGAGTTTTCTACTAGGGGCATGTGTGTGTGCGTGTGGGATGCTGATTTGGGGGCTTAAACTCGGGGCATGGGTGCTGTCCCTGAGCTTCTTTGGCTCAGGGCCAGCGCTCACTCTACCACTTGAACCACAGTTCCACTTCCAGCTTTTTTTTTGTTTTTGGTGGTTCATTGGAAATAAGAATCTCACTGGACTTTCCCGCCTGGGCTGGATTCAAATCAGATCACAGCCTCTTGAGTAGCTAGGATGACAGGTGTGAGCCACTAGTGCTTGATGTGGGTAGTGATCGCACTGTTTATTGGTGGCACCCAACAAGCCGGGCCACTGCCCAGTGTCTGGATGATGTTGTGTTGGGTGCTATCACGCCCCGCTGGAAAATCAACTCTATGTAAAAGCATTCACGTTATAGACCTTGGAAAGGAATTCCATTTTGAAGCAGGGTATGGGGCTGGCAGCCGAGTATCAAGCAGTGGCTCCTGGTAGAGGCTCTGAGTACCAAGGCCTCCCTACCCCCCGGGCCCCCCACCCAGCTCCCACCTGCCCAGCTCTCCTGCATCCTACATGAAGATAGCATCTACTCTCTTCAGAGATCTTTGCCAGCATCCCTTCTGAGCCTGTCCCCAGATTGTGCAGGGAGGGCCTGTTTCACCCATGATGCTTTGCGTCCCCTGATACTTGTCAGGGGGGTGTCAGGGTGGACAGACTGACAGCCCTTCTGCAGGTTCAGGAAGCCTGTGTGAGGAGGAAGGGGAGCTTACAGGTCCATGGCGCCCTCTCCATCTGTGACAGGAAAGTGCAAGGCCAGCCTCTCCACAATGGAGGATCCTTGTTCTGGGCCCTGAGCTGTGGGGCCTCTCCAGGGTGCTCTCCAGGGTGCTGAATGCTTAGCTGCTGCATATTGGAGTGGGTCCTGCTGCCTGCTTCCTCCTGCTGGGGTGGGAGGGGGGTGGGATGGGAGACAACAGGGGGAGGGGCACAAATGGACCCTCCCTCCTTCCCTCATTCTGTCCCTCTCTTGTCTCCGCCCTCTTTCTTTCCCTCCTTCCCTTCTCTCCTCCCTCCTTTCCCTCCTTCCCATCCCCTCTCCCTCCCTGCTTCCCTTCCCTCTGTCTCTGTGCCTTCCTCCCCTTCCCTTACCCTTCCTCTACTCAGCCTTTCCTTTTTCCTCTCCCATCCCCCTTTCCTCTCTCCTCTCTCCTCCTCTCCCCTTTTCCTTTCCCCTCCTGTCCTCCTTCTCTTTTTGTTCTTCCTCCTTTCCCTGTCTCTTTCTCACCTCGCTCCCTCTTCCTCCTCTTTCTGCTCTCTCTCTTTCTGTGTCTTTGTCTGTCCATCTATCTGGGCTTTTTCAATTCACAGCTGGTCTTTCACCCCTTGGGCTAAGCCTCCACTTCTGGCTTTTTGTTGCTTCGCTGGAACTACAAATCCTAAGATTCTGACTGCCTAGGCTGGTTCCAAACCAAGTGCCTCCAACCCTCAGCCTTCTGAAGTAGCCTTTGCATTCTCTCTGTGATATTTTTGATGAACACATGTCTCTTTTAAATTTTCATTTGAGGAAGATACGTTCATTAATGTCTATTTTATAGCCAGTGCATTCTGTGTGATATCCAGGAAATCCTCACCGGTTCTAGACTTTTGAAGCTTGTCATTGGTATAGTGTGTGCTTTCACATCTGTTTGCTTTTGGTCTTATCAGTGATTTTATATTTACAGAGCATTTCTTGATGACTGCATGTCTGAACATGGATTTTGTCATGGATTTTTGTAAAGTAAGGTTTTGGAATTATTGATATGCTTAGCTTCCAGTCTACGTCTTACTGTTCTCTTTCTATTTGTTCATTGGTTGTTCTTTTTTTAAATATCCCTTGCCATTCTGCATTCATTTGCATTATTTCTAATATTCTACTTAATCTGCTCTGTGGGGCTTCTTGCCCTTATTTCTCCTTGTTTCATATTTAACGGTTGATTTGTGGTTGATTTATCTATCATAGTAGCCATAGAATGAATATTGTATCAACTCATGAAATACAAGAAATTTACAATAACATTTTCCTATTTATACCTACTCATCATTTCTCATTGTATATTTACTGTGACAGCTGCACTAAACTCCATATAACATTATTGCTTTTAGCCACAAATTTTATATATATATATAAATATATATATATATATTTTTTTTTTTTTCGCCAATCCTGGGCCTTGGACTCAGGACCTGAGCACTGTCCCTGGATTCTCTTTGCTCAAGGCTAGCACTCTGCCATTTGAGCCACAGCGCCACTTCTGACCGTTTTCTGTATAAGTGGTGCTGGGGAATTGAACCAAGGGCTTCATGTATACCAGGCAAGCACTCTTGCCACTAGGCCATATTCCCAGCCCAAATTACATTGTTTAAGTTAAAGAAAAACCAAGATGGATGCTAGTAGTTCATGCTTGTAATTTTAGATACTCAGAAGGCTGAAATCAAAGAATCAAGGTTCAAAGCCAGCCCAAGCAGGAAAGCATGAGACTCCAGCATAATGCTGGAAGTAGAGCTATGGCTCACAATCTTTCCCAGTAATTATCAGCTTGCTTGTACCAACCCATCCCACCCCAAATTAACTTGGTCAGCCACAGAAACGTAAGCACTGTTAAATGAGTTGTTAGCATTTAAAAATGAAAAGATTTACCCTCACAATAGAGATTTTTTTCCAGATTATTTAAAAGTACTCTTAGCTGGATGCCAGTGGCTCACATGTGTCATCCTAGCTATTCAGGAGCCTGAGATCTGAATATTGAGGTATAAAAATCCAGTCTGGGCAAAGTGAGACTCTTACCTCTAATTAAGCAGAAAAAAAAAAAAGCTGGAAGTGTAAGCATGGCTCCACTGGCAGAGGGCTAGTATTGAGCAGAAAAAGCCAAGCAAGAGCACAAGGCCCTGGCTTCAAGCCCCACTATTGGCACAAGAACATTAAACAAACAAAAAGTGCAGTAGCCAGGTGCTGGTGGCTCACACCTGTAATCCTAGCTACTCAGGCTGAGATCTGAGGATAGTGGTTCAAAACCAGCCTGGGCAGGAAAGTCTAAGAGACTCTTACATCCAATGAACCACCAGAAAACAAGAAGTGGTGCTGTGGCTCAAAGTATTGCTGAAGAGCTCAGGGAGAGTGCCCAGGCCTGGAGTTCAAGCCCCACAACTGACAAGGAAAGGAGGAGTAAGGGAGAGAGAGGTATGGAAGGAATGGAGGGAAGAAGGAGGGAAGGGAGGGAAGAAGGGATAAAGAAGGGAAGAAGGAGGGAAGAAGGGATAAAGAAGGGAAGAAGGAAGAAAAAAGAAGGAAAGAAGGGTGGGAGGGAGGAAAAATAAAAAAATAATCCAATATATTGTCTATTCCTCCATCTTGTCACTGAAGACAAAACAATCATGCAAGGCAAGTGTGACTATTCTAGTTTTAGAGATAAGGAGATCAAGGACCCAGAAGATTAAGCAACTCAAAAAAAGCCTCACAGCCAGATGAGCTGAGCTAAAACTTCAACACCCACAATTGGGCTTTAAAACAAAATCACGGAACTGTTAGGTCTCTGGAGAGGGAAGCTTAAGCTCCACTCCTCTGGGCATGCAAACACCGCCAAGTTCTCCACCACCACCATTGCCAACAGCGAGCATCTCTTTGCGTGTGCCATACACTATGGTTTGAACTCTCCTTAATGTTTGGGTTCTAAGTTCCTGTATTGCCTCTTTGCTCTCCAGTGGCCTTCCTGTACTCTCTCTCCTGAACCCTGATTTCCTACGTGGCGTCTTGCCCCCCCAAAATAGATTCTGTGCTCTTTTAATTTTTTTGGGGGGTGGTGGTCCTACAGTGGGGATGCTGGTTATGACCTGAATCTTAGAGAAAGCAAAAGAATTGTACTGCTTTTCCCCCTTTTATCCCTGGCCTCCTCATGCTCCTGCTATTGGAGAAGGGACTGACAGTTCAAAGACTGGGCCCTTGATTAATATCTTATCCTCCATAAATAAGTGAGTAAAAAGCATGCTTCGCATGCCCTGTGTCTCTGCTTCCTCTGTGTTCTTTATTCCATCACACTGGTCTGGGGATTTACAGCTTCAGACTTCAGCCAGACTGTCAAACTCTGGCACTTGGCAGGAGTTCTCACAGCCCTTGGCTCAGTGGAACAGTCTGCTCTCTGGAATTAGCAGTTATCTACACACAACTGGCCATCCTTCTGTCATAACCAATCAAAGCTTCAGCCTGTGTGAGTTCAAGTCCCAGCTCTGTACTTCTGGTTTGGGGACCCTCAATCTGACCAATGGAAGGGGTGAAATTAGTGTGATTTCAAACATTATTATTATATTATTTTATTAGGATTGTTACTGTTTTTAGTTGTACAAAGAAGGAGGGTTCCATTTGACAGAACAATTCATGAATATATTGCACTTTTTTTTTGGTTGGTTGTGGGGCTTGAACTCAGGGCCTGAGCTCTGTTCCTGAGCTTTTTCATTCAAGACTAGCCCTTTACCACTTTAAGCCCCAGCACCACTTCTGGTTTTCTGGTGGTTCATTGGAGATAAAAGTCTCATGGACTTTCTTACCTGGGCTGGCTTTGAACCGCGATCCTCAGATCTCAGCCTCCTGAGTAGCTAGGATGACACATGGGAGCACAATACATTTTGACTAATATCACCCCTTCCATCCCCCTCTCTCATCTCTTCCAACTCCATTCATTCCCTCAGTTGGTTTGGTTCCCTTTTCATATATGTACATTGACTACTATAACCATATTTGCCCATCCTTCTCTCCTTTTAGCTGTCCTTCCCTGGCAACTTCTCCTTCCAACTAGGTACCTTTCAGTTTCCTGATGTTCATTTTGTTAAACTGTAAGTCAGCTGTAAAAAAGAGTTATACCATTGCAATCCTCCACTGTGAAAATGTTAGACAGTGTGCATATTACTGTATATGCATTTATACATGTCTGTGAGCATTATTACTGCTGTATTTTAAACAATAACATACTGTTCATGCTGTTTAGTGCAAATAATAAACATTAATAAAAGTCCTTTTCCTCATAAAAGAAAAAGGAAATAATGTGAATCCTGAAATGTATGTTGTGATTGAGAAGAGAGACTCTCCAGGAGGAAGCAGTCACCTTGGTGTTGCTGCCGTGCCTGTAATTCTAGATACTCAGGAGGCTGAAATCCGAGTATCAAAGTCCAAAGTCAGCCTGGACAGAAAAATTCGTGAGACTCTTATCTCCAATTAACCACCAAAAAAATGTCAGAAGTGGAGCTATAACTCAAGTGGTAGAGCCCTAGCCTTGAGGAGAAAACAAAACAAAACAGTTCTTAGGATAGTGGCCAGGCCCTGAGTTCAGAGCTTGAGGAGAAGGAGGAGGAGGTAGCGGAGGAGGCGGAAGAGGAGAAGGGGAACAAGAAATCACATACACAAGATGTCAATCATCAGTCATAATATAATGGGGGAGGCCCAAGAGGGGTCCAGGAGGCTTCTGGGAAGAAGGACTTAGATGTTAATGATGAGAAACAGCTGGTCCAAAGAGCACCCAAGAGGAAGCCAGCTACAAGCAGAGAAAGAAGAGGGAACGTGTAGGGCTGTGGGCAGGTTCTCTGGGGAGCAGCTGGCATAGGAAGGGATTGATTCAAGACAGGGTTCCCTCATGTGATGGAATAGAATTGGAAGGCTGGTCAAGTCTCCCACAAGAAGTCTGTTGGGGGATATGTGGTCTAAGAAGCTGATCTGACATTAGTAGGTGGTTAAAGCCCAAGGAGGAGAGAGGAAATAGACTGGTGGGAAGTCCCATGGGCATGAGGACCTTCACACTCCTAGGGACCACTAAGAACAGAAAAAGGCGGGGGGCGGGGGGAGGAGGGGCAGGCCCTGTTCTTTACCCCAAGTCTCCCAGTTTTTCTTCTTCAAGTCTGAGGATGGAACTCCGGGCTGTGTGTACTCAGGGCAAATGCTCTGCCATTGAGCTTCATTCTCCGACCATGAGCAGCCTGTGAAATCACAGAGGCACTCGTTTGTCCCTTGTGGCCATTGGCGAGGTATAAACACTCCCAGCTGATGTAAAGTGTCTGATGGTGGCTCCGTCCACCCTTGTCTGTACACATGGATTTACACAACACCTCTTGTCTTCAGGTGCAGGTGTAAGCAAGCCTTATGCTTAAATACAGCAGCTGAGGGAGGAGCTTGTTCTCACATCCTTGGGAACACATGTCAACTCAAAATGCTGCCTCGCATGGGTTTGGACACCTGCCACCATCACATGGTTCAGTGAAGCTGGGATCTAATGGGTTCTAGAGCTTGTGTTGTTTGAACACTGTGTGTGTGTGTGTGTGTGTGTGTGTGTGTGTGTGTCGCACCAGTCCTGGGAATTGAACTCTGGGCCGGAGTGCCATCGCTGTGCTCTTCTGCTCAAGTCTAGTGCTCTACCACTTTGAGGCAGAGCTCCACTTCCAGTTTTCTGGTGGTTCATTGGAGATAAGAGTCTCATAGAGGGACTGGGAATATGGCCTAGTGGCAAGAGTGCTTGCGTCCTATACATGAGGCCCTGGTTTCAATTCCCCAGCACCACATATACAGAAAATGGCCAGAAGTGGCGCTGTGGCTCAAGTGGCAGAGTGCTAGCCTTGAGCAAAAAAGAAGCCAGGGATGGTGCTCAGGCCCTGAGTCCAAGGCCCAGGACTGGCCAAAAAAAACTCTCATAGACTTTCCTGCCTGGCCTGGTGTTTGACCTGTGATCCTCAGAGCTCAACTGCTTGAATGGCTAGGATTCCAGGTCATGCCAGGCTACCAAATATTTATTTTCCTTTCTTTGTTGGTTGAGGGTTTTGAACTCAGGGCCTGGAACTGTCCTTGAGTTTTTCTGGTTAAGGCTAGTGCTCTTATCATTTTGAGTCACACTGCCACTTCTGGTTTCCTAGTGGTTCATAGGAGGTGAGAGCCAGTCCTGCCTGGGATGGCTTCGAACCAGAATCCTCAGATCTCAGCATTCTGAGTTGATAGTATGACAGGTGTGAGCCACCAGAACCATGCTAGCAACTAGTTTAGTGACTGTTAATAGCTTGGGGTTGGGGTGGGAGATGGATGAGATATACTCCATATCTTCCAGAAGTTTCTAGGCTGTTGGGGAAGTCAGCTCTGCTCTGAGGAGGAAGCAATCTGCCTCCTGAGGGGAGTAAGAGAGAGGTGGTTTACAAGCCAGAGGCCCGAGCCCAGCCTCCAAGAAACACCTGCCTTTCAAGGTAAGCAGGGAAACAGAGGATCTGCTTCCCTGGGAACATTCTGGAAGCTTCAACAGCTGTATTCCTGGCCCTTCTGTGGACACGAGAAGACTCAGAGGTGTTGGTTCCCTTATTCATACAACTGTGAGCATTTCTTTAGACCACCTCCATGTCCTCCGGTGCGTGGGCCGCTGAGAAATGAAGCACAGGGCCTCAGAACGACATCATTAAAACGATTTCCAGGAAGAGACCTGGAAGCTGTAGGCGGGTATACGAGATGATAATAACAGCCCAAAGCAAGGTGAGGACAGGGAGAGAGAGAGGAGGCGTGGCTGAGGCAGGAAAAAGGCTTCCATCCAGCTGTGCACCCATATACAGAACAGTCTCTGAAAAGTCCCCTCACCTCTGGTCCTTGTTTTTCACATTTATAAAATGAAAGGGCTGGGCAGGTGCTAGTGGTTCATGCTTGTAACTCTAGCCTGAGAGGCTGAGATCTGAGGACTGTGGTTCAATCCCAGCCTGGGCAGAAAAAGTCTGTGAGAGCCTTATTTCCAACTAGCCAGAAAAAAGCCAGAGATAAAGGTGTGGTTTAAGTGGCCTAGTGCCCAGTTTTGAGTGAAAAAGCTAAGGGAGAGCATGTTGGCTGTGATTACAAGCCCTAGTACCAGAAACACATACACACACACACACACACACACACACACACACACACACATCATTTTTTTGCCATCCCTTTTCAGTTTACACATTCTCTGCTTCTGTGTATTCATGCATTGCTGCCTATGTAGGGCACTAAACCAGTGAGCAGCAGAAAAGCAATCCAGGTGAGCTACCATTTCCCTAAACGTCCCATCATGATCACAATGAAGTCATGTGGTTCTGAAGCCCTTCCCAGAGCCGTTCCAAAATAAAGTAACCCACAGGCAGGAGCTCTGAGATCAGATCTGCTCTCTGCCTCTGGCTAGTTGTGTGACTTTGAGCAATGAAATTACCAGTCAGAAGGAAGGTTGTGGGACTCCAGGGATGCAGAAAATCAAGATTCAGTTTCCTTGACTGCAAATGGGAGTTCAGGCTGCCTATTGTCTGAATGGACCATCACTGCCTATGGTTTAGGGCTTCATGAATATTGAATATGGAACACTGAATATGTGTTTTCTAGGAAATCCCTACAACACTTTCTCTGAGAAATGTGCAACTGACGCTCAGCCTTAGCATTAGGGAATGGGAGAGGGGTGGTGACTGTGGCCAAGTGGGGCAAAATTCCCTTGAAATAAGGCCACTGAGCGTAACTAAAGGACTGTAGCTCCTCCACCCACATGCCCATATGGAATCCACATGGGTCCAGTGGCAGCTCAAGACGGTTTGGGGGGTGATTTCAGGCAACAAACAGCAGGGTTGTCTCAAAGTTCCCCTTACCCCAGGCAGATTCACAAACATTTTTCAGTTGCATGCATCTCACAAGACTATAGGACAAAATAATCCCTGAGAAAATACAATTATTAGATATAATCTCAGCCGATGCTGGCAGTTCACACCTGAAATCCTAGCTACTCAGGAAGGCCAAGATCTAAAGATCGTGGTTTGAAGCCAGCCTGAGCAGGAAAGCCATGTGACTTATTATCTTCAGTTAACCACCGAAAAGTGGAAAGGGAGCTGTGGCTCAAGTGGTAGAGCACCAGCCTTGAGTTTACAAAACAAAACAAAACAGGAAAAAAAAACACAACCCAAGGTATAGAGCCCAGGCCCTGAATTCAACCCACAGGTCTAGCACCAAAAACAAACAAAGAAATGAAGGAAGGAAGAGAGGAAGAAAGAAAAAAGATATAATGTCCTTTGTGACTAAATATGTGAGCTTTAAAATACTCTAAACTAAAAACAAATGGCTGTCTGCCCCCCCCCTTTTTTTAAACAAAATAACTTTAGCCACTACAAATGAGCTATAGTTCTTCCCAGAAAGCCTTAAAGCAAGTATGATTTGCTCTAATGGAGCTTTGTATTCCTTTGCCCCGCCTCCCCATCTACTGTTGGGGACAGGGGTGGGTACATCCCCTCCTTTGGGGAACCTGGTATTATCTTCTGAAGTCTCTTTCTGGGGTCCAGATTCTCAGCCTCTAAGTAGATTTCAGGCCCTTGTTGGTTGGACGCCAGTGAAGATCTTCTTCAGTCTGAGGGCTTTCTCTTTATCTTGCTAGCTATATCCTGTGCCATGCCCAAGCTCTGCAGCTTAATGCAATCCATCTGTCCAACTTTTCTTGGATTTGTTCAGTTTCTGGGTCTTTATGAAGGAAGATTCTCAGCCTCCTTTCCTTCATTTCAAATGGGGGTGCAAACCAGCTCTGCCCTCCCCCCCCCCCAGGGTCCCTTTGCTGTGACAGGCTAGATTCCCATCAGGAACCTTGTTTGATGCCCACTTTGGCAGGAGCTTGAACCATCGCGCAAAGGAAGGCATATGGCTGACCAGCCTTAGCCCTGACACCTAGTGACTTACTAGGGTTTTCATAAGTCCTTTCCCCTCAATTTCTTCCTTTCAAAGGCATCTGTGTTTAAACCAAGGCTTTACTTCCCCCACCCCACTCATTATTTCCCTACCCCTTTGCTTCCCTTGCAAAGGCAGCTGGGGGGGCTGTGGTTGGTGGTGTTCGAACAGACTCCTTGCAAACAGGTGGGGAGTTGAATGGTGAGAACGGTCACCTCTGTTCCTTTGGCAGAAGTACAAAGGGCAGAGGAGACACATTTAGGAGAAATCTGAAGGAAGGGAAGGCAGAACTATTTGTTGCCTCTGGGTCTCATGGTCGTGCTTTGCAAACCTCTAGCTAGGTTGTTGTAAGTAATGTTCAGAGAAGAGGAGGATGGCCCTGTGGGGTGATGGCCAGGAATTGGTAGATAAATACATTATTCCTTTCATCATTCCCTTGAATAAGGCCATCGGAGGCCTTTTAACACCCTGTTTCAAAGCACCCCCAGGAGATGTGAGCCTCAGGTACCAATCTCCTATCCCTTCCCTTCCCTTCCCTTCTTTTTCCCTTTCTCTTCCCTTCCTCTCCTCCCTTTTCTCCTTCCTTCCTTCCTTCCTTCCTTCCTTCCTTCCTTCTATTTTTTTTGTTAATCTTGGGGCTTGTACTCAGGTCCTGGGCTCTGCCCCTGAGCTTCTTTTGCTCAACGCTAGCACTCTACCACTTGAGCCACAGCACCACTTCCAGCTTTTTCTGTGTATGTAGTGCTGAGGAATTGAACCTGGGACTTCATGCATGCTAGGCAAGCACTCTACTGCTAAGCCACCTTCCCAGCCCACATCCAATCCATTTCCCTTCAAACTCTGTCCTGGGCTGCAGGACACTCAGATCGCCACTCTCTATCTGCCCCTGAGCTCGCTCCCTCTCCCAGGATATCCTCATGACTGCACACTCACCACCAGCTTTACCCTTTAGCCCTTCCCCTCCAACCTCACATCACTGAAGTCCAACAGCAAGGGAGACTCCAGCTGTCATGCTCATCCCTTCACATGGTGTAGCACATGTGATTCACGCTCTCTATACATGCCCTTGGCATCCACCATCCCAAACAAGCACTTCTGCTTTGTGGCAAACACACCTGTGACTTTTAGTCTGAAGAACAGGCATTCTACAAACAGGCAGGCCACAGATGTAGGAGTTGACTCCTTTGGGAGATGGACAAGAGTTGGTGGATAAATACCTCTGTTTCCTCAACCCTTTAATGAGGCAACTCTGGGCAGTGTGCCACACTGCCTCTCAGGACACCTGTGGCTTCCAGCCTCCGGTGCCCTTTGCTATCATGCTCTCAGTAATGCACCTGCTGTGGAGTCTTTCTTTCCTACATCTTTCTTAAACAATCTCTCTCCTCTTGACATCACTTCTTAAGATCATCTCCTAGATCAACTATGTACACCCCAATCGCTGTCACAGGGTCTTCTGTGGAGGAATGCAACCTCAGACAGAAGTGTGTGTATGTATGTATGTGTGTGTGCACACTTAAGTATATCACTGCATATGCAGGCACAGATAACAAAACGAAGGAACTCTGGTGTGTTATAAGCAATGGTTTGACTCTCAATACAGTGCCATGTAGACAGTGGTCAGGCCACGGTTGCTGTTGATAATGGTAGCTTGGGTGAAAGTGGTGAATCTCTATATTCAATGATTGGGGAGCAAACTGCCTGCGCCCCCATCCCCGGAATCATTTTTATTTTTGCTGCGTTAAGATCTTTCTCATTCCGGAAATCGAACCTGGGGAGGCAGAGGCTGTCAGACAGCCAGCAGAATTAAAGGTAAAATTGGAGTCCACATCATGTGTGTCTCATTGATGGGTTTCAGGGGAAGGTCAACAGTGGGGCTCTCCAGAGGGGGTCCATTTGTTGAGTGTGGCTCTTTGCTGGCGCCCTGTGCACTGAGCTGATGAATTCACATGCTGGGAAGCTGGGAGGAGGGCACGGAACGAGTGGAGTGGAAAGCGGGTGAAAAAATACAGCAGAGGCGCCCAACAGCTGCAGTGGACATTGATGAAAGTGAGCTAAGCAACTCAATGGCGGTGATGGGAGGGAGGGAGAGGGTGGGGGAACAGAGGATGCTAAGCAAAAGAAATGTACCTAGGGCCCAATTTGGAAGAAATGCTTTTGTTGTTGAAGTTCATAGAGCTCCTAAGCTTTGTATATTAGAATAAGGACTTTCCCTCATTGTGAAAGTTAAAATGTGTACTGTAAAATATATGCAGTTACTTAATCTTAATTTTAAAAAGAACTGTATGAGTTTGAAAAGGTCATGACCTTTGGGTGTGTTGGTTCCTTCATCTATATTCTCAAATGTTAATAAGATTAATCAAAATAAAAGATGGCGGTAACTGCCTGTCATTGGCCTCAGCCTGGCAGGTGGATAGTAGAGGTGATTGCCCCTCTCTGTCCTGGGTGCATGACCCGTCCCTCCACTGTGCAGCTATTCTTACAGGGATGGATCTTTCCATTCCTGCCTCTTCTAACCCGGTCGCTTCTTTCACGTAAATTCACCTGATATGTAGAACTCATTTGCAGGGCTGCAGCTTGTGTTTTCTTTTCCATCTAACCACAGTGAGCTAGGAGCACAGTTGTCTCACAGTTGTGAGCCAATCCAGAGCTCTCCAGAGAGACAAACTTCATCAGGCCAGGCTTGCCTGCGTGGCCTCAGGCGGAATAATATGAATGAAAAAATGTCAAGGAACTTATTCTGTTCCTGCTAAATGTCCTGGACTAACCTCCATTGGTTTAAATTTAAAGGCAAAAAGCACAAATTGAATCTTGTATTACATGCATTTATCTCACTTCTTTCCCCCTCCCTCCCTTTCTCTCTCTCTCTTTCTTTTCTTCCCTCCCTCCCTCCCTCTCACCCTTCCTCCCTCCCTCCTTCCCTCCTTCCCTTCCTTTCTCTCTTTTTCTTTTTTACTTTCTTTTCTGTACACTGCTACTAGGGTTTAAACGTAGGACCTGGGTAGTATCGCTTAGGTTTTTCTTTTTTGTTGTTGATCTTGGGACTTAAGTCAGGGCCTGGGCTATGTCTCTGAGCTCATTTGCTCAAGGCTAGTGCTCTACCACTTGAGTCACAGCACCACTTCCAGTTTTCTGGTAGCTAATTGGAGATAAAAGTCTTATAGACTTTCCTGCCTGGGCTGGCTTTGAACTGTGATCCTCAGATCTCAGCTTTCTGAATAGCTAGGATGACAGACGTGAGCCACTATTGCCTACCTTCTCTTCTTCCTGCAGGAACATAGATGGGCTGAATAGACTCACACTAAGGGGAAAAAGACAGGATTGGTGCTGGCAACTCCTTTATACAAGGTTTGAAAGGGTAGGCCTTTAGTGTAATTTAATCTTATCTCTAGTTCAATTGTGGTGAGTTCCAGGCTTGAAAAAAAAACAAGTTGAGAGGCCACAGAATGTCAGATTTAATTGAATTCAAGATCTTTTACTCAATAAATTTGGGAATATGAGCTCAGGAAGGGGACCATGCCTCCAGCAATCGGTAGTGTAGGCAAAGTCACATGAATCCTCACTGGGTGTGGAGGGGGGGGAGAGGGAGGGCGATCACATGACTGACAGTCCTTTCCCACCGCTGTGATTCCTTTCTGTAGCCCTGTCATGATTAGATTTGTGTCATATTTACACACCATCTGCACCATTATTAACATGTGTTTCCTTAATGCTCCAATCAATTCCATTTTAACTCCTAAGTAAATTTATTTTGAAAGGACACTGCTGTAAAGAAAAAACAAGGATCATTTGCTATATGTGGAAGACAATAATAAAAATAAATGCTATGAAACGAAGCAATGCAGTTCCATTTGAGCCAGATTTCAGCGGTGTGTGGAGAGACTGCTGTGAGAATTAAAAGGGAGATTCATCAAGGTAAAGAGAGCTTAAAAGGGAATGGCTTTCTCACTGTAGGATAGAATGCTTTTGAATAATTTGCTTGTGGATAACACCCTATCTTTCAGATCGTGAGTGGTCAGGTGGACCAGGAAAGAGGATGTGTGTGAAAGTTTCTATAGACGTCTCATTTTTGACACCCATGTCTCAGCTCTGCCACATTGCCTGTAGTGGACATTGAGTGAGATATACAGACCTTGATTTCACAGCATCTCTCCATATAACATAGCTCTCTACCTCATCCTCCAAGCCAAAGTCAAACTATTTGAACTACATATGGGTTTTAGTCCAGAAATCTTAGTCTTACTACTTGTCATCATCTTAACTGCACAGGTAGTGGAAAAACTACTGAGGTTGGTGAAAAGATAGCCTGGAAATCAGAATGACTTGGGTTTGCCATTCAGCCTTCAAGAGGTATTCTTTTCTCCTTCTCCTCCTCCTTCCTCATTTTTTTTGTTTTTGTACTGTTTCGGGGGCTTGAACTCAGGGCCTGGGCACTGTCCCTGACCTTTTTTGCTCAAGCTCGCACTTGTCACTTGAGTCACAGCTCCATTTCCAGTTTTCTGGTGGTTAATTGAGATAAGAGTCTTAGGGATTTTCCTGCCCAAGGCTGGCTTCAGACCTTCATTCTCAGATCTCAACTTCCTGACTAGCTAGAATTATAGGTTTGAGCCCTGGTGCCTAGCTTATTTTCTTTTTTTTTAACATACAAGAAAATTGCAACTCATGGGGGTGGAGTCATTTGCCTAATGTGTGATCAGCAGACTGACATCAGTTCTACAAAACATGAGATTTGCTTTGAATCCAAAACACTTGGGGCCAGCTGTGTGTCATCATAATGTTTTCTTTTCCTGCTTCTAATTTCCATGAGAAAGAATGAGAGAGTTTGAGATGAATTTAGACTTGGAAATAATGGTTGATGGTTTAGATACAATTCTAACCCAAGTAAGATGAGCAGTGTCCTTAAAGTCCACAAAATATAGCAACTGCTGAGCACTGGGGGCTACTGCCTGGAATCCTAGCCACTCAGGAGGCTGAAGTTTGAAGCCAGGCCCAGTTTGAAGCCAGCATTGGCAGATAAACCCAAGAAACTCGTAAGTCCAATTAATAAGCAAAAAGGCAAGAAGAAGGTCTAGTGGTAGAGTGCTTGACTCACATACAGGAAGCCCTGGGTTCGATTCCTCAGCACCACATATATAGAAAAGCCAGAAGAGGCGTTGTGGCTCAAGTGGTAGAGTGCTAGCCTTGAGCAAAAGAAACTCAGGGACAGTGCCCAATGACTGACCAAAAAATAAAAAAAATGGACCAGGGAGTGACTGATACTTGTAAGTCCTATTTATTTGGGAGGCTGAGATCTTTTTTACCAGTCCTGGGCCTTGAACTCAGAGTCTACACACTGTCCCTGAGCTTGTTTTTGCTCAAGGCTAGTACTCTACCACTTGAGCCATGGCATCATTTCCAGCTTTTTGTTTATGTGGTACTGAGGAGTCAAACCTAGGGCTTCAGACATGCTAGACAAGCACTCTACCATTAGGCCATATTCCCAGCCCCCCTTCACATGCTTTTGCAGCCCCATTCATTGTGTGGCTGTCTTGGGTTTTTCAGGGAATCCTGCCATCAGCAAGTTGTTAAGGCTACCACTCCCCGATTGGCTGCTTTTTCACTACCTTGTACCAGTGGCATTGAAAGGAAATCTTTCACCCTGGCTCCGTCACTACTTTGACATTCTAGTTAATATACGTGCATCAAAAGTCCTGAGGCTGGGAGGCCTTTGAGAAATAGGAGTGTGCGCTTTTTCTGGAGGGAGTGAATTTAATTGTGATAAAAGGCAGTAAAAAAAAATGCCCAAAGCATTTCTAACTTTCCCTCACTTTGACTAGACTGCTGGTACTGGGTAGAAAGGCAGGTGGATTAAAGAGTGTGCCAAGGAAATGGAGATGAATGACTTCCGATTCAGTATGATAACACAAAATGGATTGCTAAGATTCAGAAAATAAACCAGGATGTTGTGGAGAAATGGTTTGAAATCGCAGAACCTCCCACACACCATCAATATTACATAGGGGGCAATGTTGGTGGTCTCCATCGTACCCCTGGGAGTGAAATGGGGACGATTCCCAGAATTCTATTGTAAGGACTTTATCACTTTGGGTATAGATTTCATTCTTCTAAGAGACCAGTGTAAAATAATTAAGCATAGCCATGCACTGATGGCTCATCCTGTAATGCTAGTTACTTAGGAGGCTGAGATCGGAGGATTGTGGTTCAAAGCCAGCCAGGTGAGGAACAACTGTGAGAATCTTCTCTCCAATTTAACCAGCAAAAAAGCTGGAAGTGGAGCTGGAGCTCAAGTGCTAGAGTGCTAGCCTTGAGAAAAGAAAAAAAAACAAAAAACTCAGAGACAACACCCAGGCTCTGAGTTCAAGCTTTAGTAGCAACATGGAAAAAAATCAACCATAGAATTACTTGAGTGCATTATGAGTTATAAATATGAAAGGGTTTATTATACAGGAAGCTTTCTTTTAAGTTTACAGTTGGCTAGGATATTGGAAAGTTTCCATAGACAAATGGCAGAGGGTAACTTTCTGGAAGCGGATGTGACCAAAGGAAAATACACGGGGGAGTGGATGGTGGTGTGGTTCAGTGGGTAGAGCACCAACCAGTGCATAAAAGTGTCAGATACTGAGTTTGCCCGCTCTGCTAATGGCAGCTTCCTGTCAAGTTACTCTCACCCCGTGACACCTCGTCTTCTAAGCATGAAGCTTGGCTAAAAATCCGATCTCCTAAGGTCATTTTCAGCCCCCACCCACACTGTGATTGCATGTTGTGTCACTGAGTGAATCTCGCTGGGCCTACAGCAGGTGGCTTGAGAGCTAAGAGGCTCTTGACTGGAGACAAGGCAGAGTTCAAGCCTCTCATTTCTGCCCTATATATCATCCCCTCCTCACACCCAAATTCTCTTGATGACCAGCCCCCCATTTCTTCTTTCTGATCTCTAGAGAGGGGCAGGAAGAAAAGGGAAGCAAGGTAGATGGGTGTCAAAACAATGGCTGTGATGGACATCTACACTGACCAGAATGAGGTTGGGTGCTTTAAATACTATCTCATTGAATCCTACAACCACCACTGTTGTTGGTTTTGCTTTTCCTTGTGATGAGACCAGGACTCAAGCTCAGTATTTCCTGCTTGTGTTCGCTCATTGGTTGGTGCTCTACCAGCAGAGCCACGTCTCCAACCTCCTCCCAATCCCCTTTCAAGGAAAACATGACTTTCGTTTCATGAAGGAACAAACTCTCCCCGGTTAGGGAAGGTTAATCATGTAAATGTTTCTGCAGCTCAGTGGTGGCAAAGTCTGCCTGAACCCCAATCCAAGGCTGGCCTACCATGCTGGGCCACCATCTCATGAAGAATCCAACTGCACTGAACCTCTAGCTCACTCAGAAGGTGTGGAGAAGGGGTCCCAAGTCTCACTGATTAGCTTGCTGTTTGGGGGCAAGTTGTAGACAACTGTAGTTCCCTCATCGGAAAAATTAAGGATTAGGATAGTGATCCCTTGACTTGTGGGGATGATTAGAGGTAATGAAGTGGATAATAATTGTTATCTAGAACTTTTTTTTGGCCAGTCCTGGGTCTTGAACTCAGGGCCTGAGCACTGTCCCTGGCTTCTTTTTGCTCAAGGCTAGCACTCTGCCACTTGAGCCGCAGCGCCACACCAAGTGGTGCCCACCCTGGAAAACCCCTTCTGTCTATTGGGAGCTCTATTCATCTTGTTCTTCAATAAATCTGGCTGTTTTCCTTCTCCCTCAGTACCCACCGACTTGTTCTTTAAGACCAAAGAAACAAAGAACCTGATCCAAATGTTGCAGTTTTTCAGTTTCATTTTCATAAACTTTCTGCTGGTTTCAAGTGCCATCAGGAAAAGCCAGCAAGTCATTCCCCACCATCATCACAATGCCATTCCAAGCCTGCTGCTCGGGGCTCACCCCTGTAATCCTAGCTACTCAGGAGGCTGAGATCTGAGGGTTGTGGTTCAAATCCAGCCAAGGCAAGAAAAATCTGTGAGACTCCTATCTCCAATTAACCACCAGAAAACTGGAAGTGGAGCTCTGGCTAACATGGTAGAACACTAGTGGTAGAACAAAACAGCTAAGGAACAGCACCCAGGCCCTGAGTTCAAGCCCCAGGACAGACACACACACACACACACACACACACACACACACACACACGAAAGAGAAGTGGAGCATATGGGCCCCAGAACATGCAAATGCATGTTGGGAACCAATCAGCGGAGGCCCAGCGCCTGTCCCCTCTGGAATGCTTGGGAATTTCCTTTCTAGCCTCCAGCTCAGAAAATTGAGACTCTGTATGGAGTCTGCCTGAGCCAGGACAAGTTCTTTCTTTCCTCTTCTACTGTCTCAAGTAGCTGGCGTCCATCCGCATTGCTGGGAACTTGCTGAAATGCCTGAGCTTGGGGATGATTTCTATTCCAAAGCTCACTAGATTTGTACAGCAGCTGATGTGGAGGGACTGCTAGATTTGGATTTGAGCAGGTGACTTTTGGAGACAGCCAGCCCAGCTGGGCCTCTGTGGTCAGGGAGCTGTAGTCTGCTGTTTCCCACTGGGGACTGTAGTCAGCCCAGGGGGAGGAAGAGCACCTGCCAGCCTCCTGGTCATTCCATGATCCACGAAGCTCCAGTGGCCTCTGCTGGCCATCTAGAGAGCTACAGGCGCTCTTGTTGGGTCCTGGTAGGTTTCATAGTTTGGTTTTGTTTGGTCTTGGGGCTTGAACTCAGGGTCTGGGCTATCCTTCAGTGTTTTTACCTCAAGCCTCCTGCTCCACCACTTGACCCATAGTGCCACTTCCAGCTGTTTTGAGTAGTTTATTGGAGATAAGAGTTTCATGGAAAAAAAAAACAACAGAAAAAATAAAATGAATCTCATGGACTTTTCTGCTTTGGCTGCCTTTGAAACACAATCCCTAGACTACAAGCTCATGAGTAGCTAGGATTACAAGCATGAGCCACAGGCATTCAGTTTTTATGTTTATTAAATCATATCATGTCACTTTCCTACCTCCAACCTTCAAGAGCTTCTGTTTCAGAATAAAAGCCCAAGTCCCTACCATAGCTGAAGGGGCTTCCCCTTGGCTGGAGGTTTTCCAACTCATCCAGAGCTTGTTTGAAGCAGGAACCACAGAGTCCTAGCTCCTGGCTAGGCAGGCCTGTGCTGGACCTGCTCATGTGTATTTCTAGCAAGTTCCTGGATGACATCACTGCTGTTGTGTGGATAACAGGTATGAGTCTCAATACTAAAATCTTTGTCTCTCCTTTGCCTTTGTTTTTTTCATTTACAGTTCTGGTTATTGTTTTGTTGTTGTTGATAGTTCAGGTTTTATGACTTGTTATTAAAGGCCTTGCCATATTCCCTAAACAACAACTCCTCCTCCTCCTCCTCCTGCTCCTCTTCCTCCTCCTTGTTGTTGTTGTTCTTCTCTCTGTCTCTGTGTCTGTCTCTCTCTTTCTCTCTCTCTCGCTCGCTCTAGCTTTCCCATTAGAGCAAGCTTCACACCTTGAGCCACAGCTCAACTTCTGCTTTTTTGTTTTTTTGGAAGTTCTAGAACTTGAACTCTGGGCATGGCCACTATGTATCAGTTTTTCTTTTCTTTTTTCTTCACTGCTAACAAGCTCTACTACCTTAACCACAGCTCTACTTTTGTCTGTTTTTGTTGCTTGGTTTTAAGGGTTTGGGGTTTTTTGGTGGTAAATAGGAGATAAGAATCCTAAGAGTAGTCAAGGCATTACAAAGAGGTTTGAAATCCGAGGATCATGGTTCAAAGCCAACTAGGGGAGGAAAGTCCATGAGACTCTTATCTCCAGTTACCCACCAATAGGCAGGAAGTACCACATCTCTTGTCATGAACTAAACACCTCAAGGTTAAGCCAAATGACAGAACACACACACTAAAACAAGTCTCATGGACTTCCCTGCCTAGGCTGGCTTTGAACCCTGATCCTTAGATTTCAGTGACCTGAGCAGGTAGGGTTACAGGTTTGAGCCAACATTTACAATTCTTTACCTCTATCTTCTCTTCTTTCACCTTCCTTTTCATTTATTTAATTTGCTGTTATTCATAGAGCTTTGCTACTTGTGCTCAGGTTTTCTTTTTTATTCTCTGAAAACTAGCTTGCTCTACAATTGGGGCACAGACCAATTTCTTTCTTTCTTTTTCTTTCTCTCTCTCTTTCTTTCTTCCTTTTTTTCCTCCATTCCTTCCCTTTTTTTCTTTCTCTCTTTCCTTCCTTCCTGTCTTTCTTTTCTTTCTCTCTTTCTCTCTCTCCCTCCTTTCCTTCCTTCGTGTCTTTCTTTCTTTTCTTTTTTTTTCTCTCTCTCTCTGCCTTCCTTCCTTTCTCTCTCTCTTTCTTGTTCTTTCTTTCTTTCTTTCCTTCTCTCTTTCTTTCTGGTGGTTAATAGGAGATAAGAGCCTATGAGAGGCCAAAGGCACTAAACAGTGTCTTAAAATCTGAGGATTGTGCTTTGAAGCCAGCCTGAGCAAGAAAGTCCATGAGATTCTTATCTCCAGTTAACCATCAATAGGAAGGAAGTAGCAGAGCTTTAGCAATGAGAAAAATACCTCAAGGTTAAGCCATAGGACTGAACACACACACCAAAACAAGTCTCATGGACTTTCCTGCCCAGGCTGGCTTCAAACCACAATCTTCAGATTTCAGTGACCTGCGCAGGTAAGTTAACAGATGAGACTCAACACTTAAAAACCTTTATTGGGGGCTGGAAATAAGACAGTGGTAGAGCACTTGCCTAGCATGCATGAAGCCCCAGGTTTGATTCCTCAGCACCACATAAACAGAAAAAGCGACAAGTGGCACTGTGGCTCAAGTGTTGGAGTGCTAGCCTTGAACAAAAAGAAGCCAGGGACAGTGCTCAGGCCCTGAGCCCAAGCCCCAGGAATGGGAAAAAAATGAATAAATAAAAAAAAAATCTTTAATGAGGACTTCTCTTCTTTCACCTGCCTTTTCCTTTATTAATTGGTTTTTTGATTTTTTTTTTGTTATTATTCATAGGGCCTTGCTATTTTTTCTCAAGTTTCTTTTTTATCCTCTGGAAAGTACCTTGCACAACAACTTGGGCAGATCAACTACTGGCTATTTTATTTTGTTTCTTCTCCTAGGGCTAGAACTCAGTCCCTGGTTACTGATCATTATTTCTCTCTCTCTCTCTCTCTCTCTCTCTCTCTCTCTCTCTCTCTCTACCCCCCTCTCTCTCTCTCCCTCTCCCTCTCTCTATTTTTGGGGGTGGTGGTGATGGTGGTTGTTAGGGCTTGAAATTATGCCCTGGTTAGTCTCTCTCAGGGTTTTGTGTTTTTTCCGTCATGGCTAAAAGCTCCATTCCTTGAGCCACAAATCTCAGACACCAGCTTCCTGAGTTGCTAGGATTACAGGTGCGAGCCATTGGCATACAGCTCAATCATTTGTTCATTCTTTTTGGTGGCTCATTCATGACAAAAAATAACATTTCTTCTCTCTCCATTCAGTTAGTCCTGAGCATGTTTCATTCAGGCTAAGTTCCAGTATGATCTGCCTTTGAAGTCCCTCTCACACCACGTGGGCTCTTTGTGACATGTGGCTTAGCACCTTCTGCTTTCCTCCCTCCCTCTCTCTCTCTCTCTCTCTCTCTCTCTCTCTCTCTCTCTCTCTCTCTCTCTCTCTCTCTTTCTCTCTCTTTCTCTCATTGGGAGAGACAGGCACTTGAATTTAGTACCTGATGCTTTCCTCATTGGCTGGCACTCTACCAACTGAGCCAGGCCTCCAACCCCACCCTCTGCACCTAGTCTATATTTGCAAAAATGTTTTAATGCTTAAAAAAATCAAAAATAAAAAGGCTGCAGACATAGCTCAAGTGATAGAATGTTTGCCTAAGCAGCTATGAGACCCTGAGTTCAAACCTCTATGCCTCCAAGTCTGGAGAAAAGTCTATGAGGCTCTTATTTCCAATTAACCACCAAAAAGCTAGAAGTGGAGCTGTGGCTCAAGTGGTACAGTGTTAGCCTTGTATGATAAAGCCAAGGGACAGGCTCAGGATACAAACCCTAGGACCAGCACACTCACACACACATGCACACCAATAAGTACATAACAGTGAATTTAGCTAATCTGACACATCATACAAAGGTAAATATTTGCAAATGCTTGCTGATGAAGGAAAGGGTACTTGGCCCAAATGCCTATCAAAGTCCAAGTGTGGCCATGACGAGGCTGTGTGCACCTTCCTGCTCAACCTGATCTCTTTTCTTTTGGCTTTTTCTGTTTCTATGGCACTGAGGACTCGAACCCAGGACTTCATGCATGCTAGGCTAGGATTCTTCCACTAAGCCACATTCCAGCCCTCAGCCCAGTGTTTTGCACAGGTCTCTTGGAAGCCCCATGAGGCTCAGGATTGACCCTGATGTCTTACATATTGAACACGCATGTGTGTTACAGAACTGGCAGTCTAAAGGTCCACATGAGGGTACCTCTTATATTTGGGCGAGACTTTGCTATATACTCTTGGTTCTGCCTGTGTAGAATCAAACGTGGGTGCTTGCAATTATAAACTTATGCTGGGCGCTAGTGGCACACATCTGTCATCCTAGCAACTGTGGAGGCTGAGATCTGAGGATCATGGTTCAAAGCCAGCCTGGGCAGGAAAGTCCATGAGCTTCTTATCTCTAGTGCACCACCAGAAAACCAGAAATGGTACTGTGGCTTAATATAGTGCTTGCCTTGAGCAAAAGTGCTCAGGGACAGCATCCAGTCCTTGAGTTCAAGCCCCACCATTGCAAATGAGAGAAAGAGAGAGAGAGAGAGAGAGAGAGAGAGAGAGAGAGAGAGAGAGAATATCCTCCACTCACTGGCTAAATAAGAGCCAGCAACTGGCATGGTTCTGTGGGCCTCTGGATTCCAAAGAGTCTCAAAACTTCTCTTACACACACACACACACACACACACACACACACACTTACTCTTCTGGTTGTCTTTCTCAACATTCCCAACCAAGGGTCACCCATGGCTGAGCCAGTCTGGAGTCAAATGCAGATAACCTCTCTGAGGGAAGAATAACATCAGTGGGTGACCTGAGTTGAAGAATGTAGAAAGGGATTCTTTTCCTTCTGAGCATGGACATCTGCCAGGCTGTGTCAAAGTGGCTGTGGCCTCAGGCCCTTTGAGTTCCCATCTGGGTGAACCCCACACAATTTCTCACTGCCTCTCCAAAGACTGCATGCAGTCAGCCTCTTTCTCTCTCTCTCTTTCTCTGTCTTTCTCTGTCTCTCTCTCTCTGTCTCTCCTGTTGGCTTTCTGTGGCTGGGGGGGGGGGGGTGGAGGGCCCAGTCAGGGGTTGCCAGGAACTTTTATGGAGAGACAAGTGGTTTGAATATAACAGTAGGACACAAGGGAGCTCATTAGAAAGCCTCATGTGACGACCAATTGATATTTATATCATCCTGCTTTTGAGAGAATAAAATCTCAGGAAAAAGAGTACTGGGCTTGAAATTCAGCAGTACTCCCTCCCCCACACACCTTAGCTACTTAAAGTTTTCTTGTTTGTAGGTTTGCGTTTTTCCCCCTTTCTTTTTTTTTTTTGGCCAGTCCTAGGCCGTGAACTCAGGGCCTGAGCACTGTCCCTGGCTTCTTTTTGCTCAAGGCTAGCACTCTGCCACTTGAGCCACAGCGCCACTTCTGGCCATTTTCTGTATATGTGGTGCTGAGGAATCGAACCCAGGGCCTCATGTATATGAGGCAAGCACTCTTGCCACTAGGCCATATTCCCAGCCACTTCCCCCTTTCTTTACGTGTGTGTGTGTGTGTATGTGTGTAGATGGGACCTAACCCAGGGCCTCGTGTGTAAAGCAATCATTCTACACTGCTAAACCCCTAGCCCCCAAAGTTGGCCTTTCTTTCTTCCCTCCTTCCTTTTCTTTCCTCCATTTCTTCCTTCCTTCTCCTCCCCTTCCTTTTTCTTTCCTTCCCTATTTTCTCCCTTTCCTTTCTTTCTTTTCCTCTTCCCTCTTCTTTCCCTCTCTTTTTCCTCTCCTCCCTCCCTCTTTTTCTCCCCCCCACTCTCTTCCTCCCTCCCTTTCTTTCTCCCTCCTTTTCTTCCTTCCCTCCTTCTTTCCTTCCCTCCCTTCTTCCTTCCTTCCGTCCTGCTACCTGCACCTGCACCCCCAAATAGCAAATCCCTAGCAAGCTAATATGCAATTTAAGAAGAAAATATTAATACGGGGTTAAATATAATTGGATTTGATATCCAGCAAACCATAAACCTGTAGGATTATCTCTCCCACTAGATTGAATTATTTGTACTGCAAATCAACCAAAAGCTACAAATCAGCAAGTCACTAGGTCTGGAAAATTTCATCTATTATAACAAGAAAAAAACCTCTAGAGATGAGCAACATATTTCCCTTAGGGTAACTCCTGTCTGCTCTTTTTGCCACATTTGATATTGACTAGACATACTGTCTATAATGGAAGGTTTTGGACAAGTTTCCTGATATTGTTTAGGCACGTAAGAGGTAAGAACTTATAGCAGGTGTCTTAGACATTTCCTGTGAGTCTATGTGGCAGCCATCTTGGGAGTGTCCAGGTCTGTGGTTTCTATTGGGCTCTAGGCTGTCTTCTGCTGCTCTCTCTGTTACAGTAAGTCACCCATTACTGGGACCATGCTTTATGCCTAGAGTATTTTATTAAGTAGACATCCTGGTTTTTACCTGAAACTGCCAGGTAATGAGTTTTAAAAATTGCCTTTAGATATCATCCACTGCCAAAGCTACTGCTACATTGTTATTTACATATGCCATATATAGAATATAGAAATAATAAATATTGTCTAAATTAAATGATGTGCAAATATACATAGATTTCAGTACCTATATAGCTATGGATCTATGACTATATCTATGAAACATCTATATATATTTAGACACAAGCTTGAGAGAATAAAAATACGAGCCTTGTGACTGGACCAGAATTTGAGTTTCTAGTTTATGAAATAAGATCTCCACTGTTCCTAGCAGAAAATGCCAATAGATAGCCTACTAGCTACCCATGGTCTTCCAAGTGTCTCTTGCTGCTTCCAGCGGATAGATTTCACACTGAGGCTGACTACTCTGCTCTTAGGTTCCTTTAGTGAACCCTCATGGAGATCAGAAAAGTTCTTCTGAATAGCTTCAATGAGAAAATACCCCTTAATACACTGTTTTCCCTGACAAGTGAGCTAGGGCAGGCTTTGTTGAGCTGCAGTAGGTTGATCTTTCAGTGAGGAAGTGTTGATTGGTATAAAAGATAATAAGACTTGAATTTGACTGCAGCCATCCATAAAATCACTGAGGGGACTGAAAAAAGATAAACCAGAAGTGTAACATTAAACAAGATCAAGAGAAAGATCTCAGAAGTCAGAACTCAGAGGATAGTGCTATACTAGGGTATTAAATGCATAGCTGATACCAATTAGAAGAGCAAGCACCATTCCTGAGGAGCACCTATAAATTAATAACCTCCTGCACTTCAAAGGTTCTGCACCTCTAAATACTGTCACATTTAGGATCAAGATTCCAGCACATGGAGACAAAACCTCTGCAAACAGCAGTCTACATGTGAACCTAAAGTACTTAACATTGACTCTAATGAATTTTTTTTTCACAATATCTTTGTGAATCTGGTAGAAAGCCCAGAGCTTAGTAAGCTGCTATTAGAAAATTTTTATTGGCTTATATTTTACAGGGCAGTGAGATGTTTGTATTGTTACAGCCTCACATGTTTACTCTGTATTCCAATGAATTTCACCCCCTCTATCACATTCCTTGTACTCTTCCCTCTAAGAAATAGGTATTAGGAAATTTAAAGACTACTTTAATGAAGGTTTTTAAATTGCTTACAATGAAAAATGTCTACAATATTAAGAGAAGTATATGAAGGGATAATACTAATGTTAATGATGGACTTTAATATTACTGTTTTGGGTATAGGTGAATTTAGACTTTTGATTAATGATGATAAATTGAAGCAATTTTTCTAATTACATGGAGGAAAGTTTAACATAACAGTATGCTAAAGAGGGACAAAATTGCATATGTAGAATGATATCAACTACATAATAACTACCCAGAAGGAAATTTGACATGATTTTAACATAATTAACTTTTGGTTGTAAAATTGTATGTGTGCACGTATGCACACACATATATATGTATATATTTGGTAATCAGAACTAAATTTAAGAAAAAATGAGGCTTTGGGTATCATTAGTAGGGAGATTATACAACATATTAACATATAATTGCTCTGATAAATTCCAGAAAAGGTTAATATGTTTCCTGGGATTAAATTCCTAAGAATTGTATTTTCACATGCAATTTTCTAGCAAAGAAATAAATACCATCTTCAGAGTGCTTCCTTCAACACAGGTTTACACTTTCAGAGCAGTAGAGGTCACATCATTGTTTCTTGCAATGGCCTTTCATAAAATCCAAGTCATAACATTAAAGGGAAAGTCAGTGAAGGTTGGTCCTGGGAGGAGCCGCACTGTAATTAAGAGGCAGATTCAGTGTGGCTAGCCTGCTCTAAGAGCAGGTATTAGAGTCATTTACTTACCCAAGGTCACAGAATATGCTAATGGAAAAGCCAGAATTAGACATTATATCTCTTGATTTTTCAGTGTGATGGTACAACTCACCTTCCTGCTTTGTCCCCAGAGAAAGGCAGCAGTGCCTTCGCTTCTATAATCACCACCCATCACTGACTTGAATCTCTTTCTTTAAATGTTCTATAGGTATATGCCACCCACATCCCATCATATATGAAAAAACTATTTTTTAAAAGTGGCAACTTATTTTTAGTAAGAGGAACTGAAATGCACATTGTATACACACACACACACACACACACACATATGTACGCATACACAGTGTGTTTTAAATGAACAATGGCTTGAGATTAAGGACATTCTCTGCCTAAATGTTATTCACAGGAGACCAAATGGCAACATTTGTCCTTTGTGATTAATGAGGAGAAGTTATGGTATAACTGATGGGAAATTTATAAAATGCTTTTAATATAATTAACAATAATGTCTCTATTGGCTCTTAACTCTTCTCTAAGCCTAGTATTGGCTTCTTTCCAGAACTAACACATTTCATCTAGCAACTGAACATATAAAGAAAAAAATTATTTGAATTCATATTTTAATCAGGGTAATTTATAAAATTATTTACTGTATCATGAAAGAACCACTGACTTATTCTAATATTTTCACAAAGCATGGGTTGTCTTAAAAGACAGATCTTTTGAATCCTTTCTCATTTTATTAGGAATTTAAGTCCAGAGAGGTTATTCTATAACTAACCATTAATCCTGTGATTTCCTTTCTTTTTGCTTCAGTTTTTATTTGAAAAATAGCCTTTGAGCATTTGTTACATGTGGAATCATGCAGTAACACCTAAAAAAGTTAAGACTCAATAGCATAAAAAATTGCAAGCTAGAGGAGATGTAGCATGTGTTAACATTAATCATTGGAGTCACAAAAGAGAGAAAATGATAAAATTTGTCCAAGTGGTCAAGAAAGCTTTTTTAGAAGGGATGATGTATTATCTGGGCCTTAAAAGATAAGCAGAAACAAACTCACACCAGAAGCAAGGGTTTCAAGTTAGAGGGAAAGGAGTGGCCCAAGTAGAGGCAAGTTTGTGTTTATGTTAGGGGCTGGGTTGATATTTAGGGATGTGGAAGGTAAGATTGAATGGATAAGCTCTGATTGTAGTTGGAATGGGCCTTACAGAGGTGCCAGTACATAATGTTAGGCAAGGAATAATTTCCCACTGGTCTATATTTGGTTGACCTGTATAGGTGGATTGTAAGAAGCAAAGGACTAATCCAGATAGAAATGTTAAAATGATGAAGCAAGCCAATGAGAGTGTGTCTTGTAGAGAAGGAAGAGGTACTTGGAGGCTAGAATTAACTTTTTGATGTGAGGAGTGACAGAAGGGAAGCACTCAGAGAAGACTATAGAGTTTCTTGTTTTGAAGATTGATATCAAATTGCCCCAACTAGGCTACGAAAACATGGAAGAATTGGGGGAATTTATGTGCAGGTTCAGAGACTAGGCTTACCATGATGGGCGTTCAAAGAAAGCAGATGCTGGAAGTCATTGAAAAATCCATGTCTTCAGCTGAGAAGAAAAGTCTGGGCTGTTTTTGTTGCTGGTTTTGCTTTTTTTTTTAATTTTAGAGTATATGATTTAAGATGAGAAAAATTTGAAGCTAAAGAAAGGGAAGACTAAGAATAAAACCCTGGAGCATACCCTGCTAAGGGATGGAAAGAAGCAAGGAGCTATACTGGAATGATTAGAAAGAATTGTGGGCATTGTAGGAAGAGAATGGAGAAAACAGTATTAGGGAAATTATGTGTTATAATGTTTTCTTCTTTTTAAAACATTTATTTTAATAATTTTTGTTGACAAGGTGTTGTGCAAAAGGTGTACAGTTACATAATAAGGAAGTGAGTACATTTCTTGTGATATCTTACACCCTCGTTTTCCTTTCCCTTCCCTAGATCAGGTAGGCATATATTATAATGTTTTCTTCT
This sequence comes from Perognathus longimembris pacificus, assembly GCF_023159225.1. Classification (NCBI taxonomy): domain Eukaryota; kingdom Metazoa; phylum Chordata; class Mammalia; order Rodentia; family Heteromyidae; genus Perognathus; species Perognathus longimembris. The sequence goes on from NC_063182.1 coordinate 37,698,190, forward strand.
TCAGTTAATAGTCAAGCCAACGCTAAATGACTATAATGATAAAGTCAATTTATCTGCTCATGGTAACAAAAGAACTTCAGAGCTAAGCAGGGTAAAGAACAGATACTCCCCTTCCCCCCTCTCCCTTCCTTCCTGCCTCCCATCCATCCATCCATCCATCCATCAATCAAGACTTTTCATCTATGAAATCAGGGCCTCTCTTTCACTGATTCTCACTCAAGCATGATGAATTCCCCCTCTAATTTCCATCACTTTTGCTCTTCCACTTGCTGTAATGATTCTTAAACTAATCCCTCTGAGCAGCAAATCCCCTTGTGTGAATTGTGGTAGGACTGGATTTCTGAAGTGATCACTAGGGTAAAAGAGATATCACTTTCTCCTTTGGGGAAAGGAGTTATTGCTTTCTTTTATGTCTTATAAAGTACAATATTGCTAATCAAGAAGGATTGAGTAGCTGGGTGCCAGTGGCTCACACCTGTAATCCTAGCTACTCAGGAGGCTGAGATCTATGGATCACAGTTCACAGCTAGCCTGGGCAGGAAAGGCTGTGAGACTCTTTATCTCCAATAAACTACTCAGAAAAAGCTGGAAGTGGCGCTATGGCTCAAGTGATAGATTGCTAGTCTTGAGCCAAAGAAGCTCAGAGACAATGCCCAGGCCCAGAGTTCAAACCTCAGGACAGGCAAAAACAAAAATCAAACAACAGCAACAACAAAAAGGATGGCTTTGTGTCAGTTGCAGAGGTGTGTGTTTGGAAAGTCAAGGGAGGAGCATTTTACAGTAAAAAAGTGGTCATTCACGCCAAAAATTGTAGTTGGGGTCAGATGTATAAAGGGGCCGTTAAATCTGTCAATCACTGAGCTCTGTGGACATTAGTGAACATGGGTGAGACTTTTCAGAGATGTGTTAGGGTAACTATTATATAACACGCTTGGGAGGAACCTGCTGCAAAGAGACAGTGACATAGGAGAAATATTAAATCAGTCGTAATTTTATGAAGTATGTAAATTTTCTTGAAAACAAACTGCATATGGTTGTATACACCTATAATCCCAGCTCCTTGGGAGACAAAGAGATCAGGATGATGGTCTAAGCCTGGGCATAAGTGAGAAACCCAATCTGAAATACACAAAAGGGCTGATGTATGTGTGGCTCACGTGATCAAAGGCTCTCCTAGCAAGGCGAAGGAGGCCTTGAGTTCAAACCTCAGTACTACTAGAAATATATTTTACTTTATTGATATTTTACTTTGCTTCCTTCACAATTTAAAAGAAAATTAATCTTGTATTGAGTGAAAAATGTATATGGCCTAGGGGAAGGTAACCATTGAAATTATAAGAGATGGAAACTTCATCAGAACATAGCACCAAGACCAGAATAATTTTTTGTATGCTTTGTTTAGTTTTGTGGTGAGATGAAAAATTGATAAGTTTAATTTATAAAGGAAGATTTAGGAAGATTATATGCACTTCGCAATTGCACTGAAGTTACAGTAAAAGGCAGAGACAGTTTTCTGAATGTGAACAACAGTTTGATTTGCAGAAAGGAAACGGACACATTTAGGTGGCTGCCAGTGGCTCATGCCTGTAATCCTAGCACTCAGGAGGTGAGATCTTAAGGATCATGATTTGAAGCCAGCCAAGGCAGAGAAGTCTTCTGGAGACTTTTATCTTAGCAATTAACCATGCAAAAACCAGAAGCAGTGCTGTGGTTCAAGTGGTAGCGCGACAGCCTTGAGGCACAAAGAGGCTCAGGGACAGCACCCAGGTCCTGAGTTCAAGCTGTACTACTGAAGAAAAAGAGAAGAAAAAAATTAAACTGGAGCAAAGTCTTACACTGAAGAAAAAAAAGTTGCTAGTAAAAAAAAGGGCAAAATAATACCCATTATGCCCATCACTTTTAGTCTAGAACATGTTCAGATTGCTTACTTTCTCTTCTTCCCTTTTCCTGCCTTTCTCTTCCTCCCTCTCTCTCTCCTCTCTCCCTCCCTCTTTTGTGTCAGCACTCGGGTTGGAACTTAGAACTTCCTACTCTTGCTTGGTTTTCGTGCTCATTGGCACTCTACCACTTGAGCTACACCTTCAGTCTGGCATTTTGCTAGTGAATTGGAGATGGATGGAATCTTGCTGTCTTTTCTGCTTGGGCTGGCTTCAAACTTTAGTCTCCAAGTCGCAGCCTCTTGCATAGCTAGTGTTACAGATGTGAGCTACCAGGGTCCAGTCTCTAGAGGTCTCCTTGCCATCCATAAGTTGCAATGTGAAGTCATCAAGAGAAGCATAAACCTGAGCGAGAAACAAGAACAGAAAGACAAGAAATGTGGTTCAGGGATTCATCTTCTGTCAAAGTTCAGAGGCTGGAGGAAGAGTTATTTCCCCAGTTCCCAGGGAAGAACTGGACTGGTCAAGTTGCTGTGTACTAAAGTAGGCTAAAATAAACTCAGAACCCAAAGGAGACCATTTCAAATGATAGCTGGCTGCAAATATGTTCAAAGAATGATGAAGTTACTTATTAGAATACATCCGATATTCTCTGCAGATAGTGAAATATTTGAACATTTTTCTGTAGTATTTATTGATGGAATCTGTCTTGGTTTTGGGAGAAACAGTCGCATGTTTTAAATTGCAGATACTTTCCAGTAATGATCCTTCCCCTTTGGGAACTGGGGGTGTACGGTGGAGAAGCAGGAAAAGAGACTAACTTCTGGCTGATTTATTTTCCTTTGAGCAAGAAGCAAATAGCCTTGTTTATTATTAGTCATAGTTATTACACTACTCATAATCTGTTTTCTCATAAGAATGGGATTGCAATGATGAATGACAATTTATATATGGGGTAGAATGAATTTATTACAGGAAGCATTTCTAGTGACATGAACAAGAAATTAGGTCTGCAATATGTTCAGGCTGTGTGAGCATCTCCTCCTCTGTTCCTCATTTCAACCTAGAAGGCTAAGAATGAGCAGACCCCTTCCTAAGTCACGTGGAGTTTGCAAACTCCACGCTCTCTGAAGACACGTCCTGTCTTAGTTTATCTCTCAGAGCCTCATTCATATTACACGATGAATTGTGGAATAGACTATGTTGAAAGGAGGTGAATGTTTTCATTATGACTTTCCCCATCACAGTGATGAATGTATGCTTAGCTTATAAGCAATATATGTTGCATGTGTTCTAAGTGCTTGATGTGCATTAGCTCACTCAAGCCCCACAGAAAAACTTGCAGATAACTCCATCTATTTTGCAAAGAAAAATAGGCACTAAAAGATTGCATAATTTGCCAAATTAAACAGCACGGCTTAGTAGAGTGGATTTAGTCACAGGTATATATGTAGAGTGTGGGTGACAGTATATGTTCATTCAAATTGCTAAGAACGTTTGCTACTATAATTCATTTAAATATTTTCCATGTTCACATTGATCTACATTGCAAATATTAAGTTCTTTTAAATTTATTTCATGTTTACCTATTGTGTCAGTAACAGGCCATTCCTTTGTTAAGTCTTTTAATATTTGCTGTCACATCTCTTTATTTTTCTTATTTGCAAATGCTTCTGTTGTTTCTCCAGGAACACTATATAAAAACAACACAGGAAATGCATAAGTCAAGATGGACTCTGGAGCAGATAAAGAATGACTATAGGATGTGGGGGCGTGTGTATGTGATGAACTTGAGTATCATTGCTCTGACCTTGGCCTAGTCAGTTGTGTGTGTGCATATATGCACACTATAGGCATATACATATATGTATATGCATACACATAAATCGTATCATTTCCCCTAGGCTTCACTTAGCATCTCTAGATCCAGGTAGAGTGAAGGAGTTGGGAAAGTTATCATTCTGAACTCACACACTACTGACTCTGGGCACAAGGCATATGATTGTTCTCTACCTTCAAAAGAAGGTAGCAAATACAAGTAGGTTAGTGGAATTGTGCTCTAATGTCCTTACATGATTTACTTCTAGTGATACTCAGACTCTTCTGCACTTGGGGGACAGCAAGTAGGAAAGGCTGGATTAGGGAGAAAATGTGGGAGATTCCTGACAATAACAACCATGTGTGTTGCTCACTACAGCAGCCCCCCCCCTTATCTGTGGGTACAACTAACTGCAAGCACAAGTATTTACAAAAAATATTCCAGTTTAAAGAAGAAAAATTTGAGTTTGTGTTTGCCGTGTGTTAGCGCTACACTGAATCGATTGGAGTGGAATGACATGGGTCCATCTTACTGTCGCCTCCTGCCACTTTGCTCCTCAGTCTTTCTTGAGCACATACTTGACAGTTGCTAATCTCACACCCTATTTTTGGTATGTATAGTGAGGCCTATGATGGTGGCATCTGTAGTGAATACGTACAGGCTCTCTTCTCAAGATTCCTTAAACAATATACCATAACAAGTGTTAGCATTTGTAGTGTACTCGGTATTACCAGTAATCTAGAGATGACTTAAAGTGTATGTGAGGATGTGTAGAAGTTATATTCAAATACTGTGCTTATTAGAGGGAAATTGCGGATACATAGATTTGGTATTCATTAGTGATCCTGGAGCTACCAAAAGAGATGGTACTCGGTTTGTGCCCAAGGCTTTGTCTATTCGTATCCTTTGCTATATTGCAGCCTAAGATTGTATTTTAAAAGTTGGATGTACTATGTGTATCTCTTGGGGTTTCCTTGACCTCGTGAAGTAGTGTACACCATCCTCTTTTTCAGAGATACATAAACAGAGAAGTGGATCCATTATGATTGAAGTCTTGGTCCCAGGGTAGCACTGTTAGAAGATGGAAATCTAGGCAGTATGTCTTTGACTCATGGCAACATCCTCTCAGAGGTAGTTCTCACGGGAATACTTGGTAGTTCTCACAACAGGGTCATTGTAAACATTTGAGTTTTGTTCTGCCCATCTTCCTTTACTTTCTGATTTGAGATGTGACTACCCTCTCCCACCATTTACCATGAGATCTTCACTAGAACTGAGCTAGTATAGGTGATGTGACATTGAGCCTCCAGAAGCATAAGCAAAATGAACCTCTTTTTCTTCGTACATAGCTTGCCTCAGGTATTTCATTATGGTGCTGAGAAGCTGACCCACTCACCATGGCTACATCCACATTTCCATGAGGGCAATGTTTCCTCTAACATCACTGCTTCTCACTGTCAGATGGGTCAAGACCCATATAAAGAATATGTTTCCAGCTGGGTGCTGGTGGCTCATGCCTGTAATCCTAGTTACTTAGGAGGCTGAGGTATGAGGATCGTGGTTCAAAGCCAGACCAAGCAGTAAAGTGAGACTCTTATTTCCAATAAACTACCAAAAAAAGCAAAAGCCAGAAGTGGAGCTGTGGCTCCAGTGATAGAGTGCTAGCCTTGAGCAAATGAAGCTCAGAGATAGCTCCCAGGCTCTGAGTTCAAGCCCCAGGACTAGAAAAGTATACAGACAGACACACAGGCATAGACAGACAGACACACACATGCACACGCATACGCACACACGCACGCACGCCTATAGCAGTGACTTGAATCTCCTGTTCATGTTTAGCCTTCTAACTTATAATTGTTTCATGTCTGTCTTCCAAACAATACTGAGAGCTTCAGGGGAAAGGAAGCCATGTCTATTCCTTTTATTGTTTTGTCTACAAAGTCTAACACAGGACCTGGCATGGAGTAGGTGCGGTGAACATTTACTGAGTCAATGGGAAACTGTAAGGCATTTGTTATTCACCACTGCCTTCAATACATAGAATGTGTGCAAACATGTCCATCCTGCCCCTTACCGCTGCTCTTCCTTCTTCTTCAGTCCTTGGGTTCAATATAGTCAACAGGAAACCAAACCCACAATTACAGTCATAATAGCCATGTTCTTGAATGGAGAAAATACCACAGGGATATTTCCCCTCTTTAGTGAAAATACTCACCTTCTCTCTACCTTCATCAATATATATATATATATATTTTTTTTTTTTTTGCCAGTCCTGGGCCTTGGACTCAGGGCCTGAGCACTGTCCCTGGCTTCTCTTTGCTCAAGGCTAGCACTCTGCCACTTGAGTCACAGCGCCACTTCTGGCCATTTTCTGTATATGTGGTGCTAGGGAATCGAACCCAGGGCTTCAAGTATACGAGGCAAGCGCTCTTGCCACTAGGCCATATCCCCAGCCCCACTTCATCAATATTTTTGTCTTTCATAAATCTTGAGATGTCATCTCTTAGAAGCTGGTTTCTGTCACTGCTCTAAAAGTTAATTCTGTCTTGAGCCTTACAAACAGGAAGAGGCTACTTCTGAAGTTCTGTCATCAGATTGCTCTAACACTTATTAAAAAAATCTGAAAAGATTTCCTCAGTGCTGTAGATAATAGGTTCAAGGACCACTCTGAATAATCAAATACAGATTTACCGTATACTAAAAGAGGAGGAAGGAGGCAAAGTAATCTACTTACAGAAGGAACCAATACAAGGAGAGCTCTGAGCGGTGAGCAGTGATTTGGAGCTCTTGCTGTCAGTTAGCTTTCCTCAAAGTCGTGGGGGTGTCTCAACAATAGAGTTCTGTCTGTCTCTGCTTCACTTGCCTCTTGCAAGTACTCTTGCGAGCCTCATGGGTTTCCCGGTGGAGTTTGTCAACCTAATCAGGAAAGACAAATTGATCAAAGTGTCCATACCAGCATTAGCTTCTCTTCTCCTTTGTCATGTGATCATGAAAAAGCCATAAGAGTTTATATTCATCAGTTAGGTGAGGAGTGAATTCCTAAGGATGTATGGCAGTGCTTATAGTTGTTTATGTCAGCCAGTCTAAATGTAATATTAACTGTAGTATCCTCTGAGGAAGTGTGTGTGTGTGTGTGTGTGTGTGTGTGTGTGTGTGTGTGTGTGTGTGTAGGAAAGCCTCACAGGCCCCAACGATTGTTTGCTTATGAAAGAATATCTGGCAGAATCCCCCCAGATCTGGATCCTTGATAGCAACTGCAACTTTTAGCTCTGACAGGGGTTGTAATGGCAGCTCCTAACTACACTGTCTTCACACTGCCTGACAAACTAGTTTATTAGAGTAGGCCACTATATTTGTGGGTCCTGTGCATATGTAAATATGTCATACAAATGAATATATGGACAAGACCTACCCGGGAAGCCAAGATAAAATTTGGTTCAGGTCTCTGCTTTGGTTTCCACCCCCCCCAATTGTGTGTCCAGAAAACAACTAATACTGTTGTTGCTTTTTAGTTTTTTCAGACAGTCTCACAAAGTAACCCAGGCTGGTCTTAAACTTGTGATCCTTCCGCCTCAAATTTTCTTTTTCTTTCTCAATTTAAATTTTATTGTAAAGGTGATGACAGTTACCCCAGTCAGGTACTGAGTACATTTCTTTTTGAGAAGTGTTAACTCTTCCCTCCTTTTCTTCCACTTTTCCCTTCTAATCCCCCTCTTCTCCACTTCAGTCTCCCGAGAACTGGGATGACAGGTGTCGACCACAATGCCATGCTCTTAGTCGGTATTCTTACATACCCTCCTAGAAAGTTGCTTGGCCTTAGTCTTCACATTTTAATTTCTCTTGTTAGTCCAGAGGTTACTTAGTAGTGCATCTAAGAGAATGTCTCTCCAAAGGAAACACTGACATTCTGAACATAGATACCAAGAGAACCTTTAAAATTTCAGTTACACTTAAAATTCAGAGCTTCAAGTTCTACCTGCTATGGCATTGGTGCAATCATTAGGATAAACACGCAGGAGGCACCCAGACAAAGGCGAGGAAGAGGAGGACACTTTCTTCTGCCATGCTACTTCATCTTGCAAGCAGGAGCCTTGCTGCTTGCTAGAATTCTCTGCAGTAATATTTTTCAATAAAACTTTTGTATTGAACACATGTCAAGGTAATGATTTAGTATTATATGATTAGGGTTTGTTCTCTAATATCTTTGCTGTATTCTTCCTTTCATTGAAGTATTAGTGATTTCTAAAGATTTTTTTTTTTTTTTTTTTTTTTTTTGGCCAGTCCTGGGCCTTGGACTCCGGGCCTGAGCACTGTCCCTGGCTTCTTCCCGCTCAAGGCTAGCACTCCGCCACTTGAGCCACAGCGCCGCTTCTGGCCGTTTTCTGTATATGTGGTGCTGGGGAATCGAACCTAGGGCCTCGTGTATCCGAGGCAGGCACTCTTGCCACTAGGCTATATCCCCAGCCCCTAAAGATTTTTTTTTTAATGTAAAGGATACACAATGATTATCTGGCTGGGTTATTTGGTCTCATGCAGTGTGGGATTGAGAGTGTGATTTGGAAGAGTTATCTTGTACCATCTTGCTTATATGCTGGCTTCTAACTAAATTTTCTCCTCCCTCCCTCTCTTCCTTCCCTCCCTCTCTTCCTTCCCTCTCTCCCTCCCTCCCTTCCTCCCTTCCTTCCTTCCTTCCTTCCTTCCATGCAAATTTAGAGACCAGAACTAAATATAAACACCAGAACTAAAACATTGCTCTACTCACTTCCCACTACTGTTCATTCATTCTATAAATATTCATCTGCTCGCTTTTATGTGTCAGGCACTGAGAGGTACCCGGGATCAGCTTCAAGCTTGATTTTTCACTGAAGCATTCCATTTTTCTTTTGTATTTTCCTCCTGCCATGTGTACTTAAAGACATTGCTCTAAGCTATGGAATTTTCAGGAATTTCTAAATATTAATTTAATGGAACTTAAGATCTATATGCTAAATAATCTTTAATGAAAACACAATTAGATAAAATACATCTCTAGTCCTTCATTCCTCTTTCTCAGCCCCAGTCAATCCCGACCCTTCTTTGCTTTCCAGAAATTTGTTCCCCATCTCGGTAGGGCTTTGAGGTCCCTTGTCACATTGTTCTGCTGATCAAAAACTTGCTTTCAAGAACAGTTCTGAGTAGTGTTTATGACTAACTCAAAATGACACTTGGTAGTTTATTGCATCGTAAGGTTCCTGGACTTCTAGGACTCCATAAGATAGTTTTCGAATTAAAAAAAAAAAAAAACCCAGAGAACAGATATTTGCCTATGGTAATGCTGCATACAGTCAACAAAAGCATGGCTTCAGTTAGAGTTTCTGTTAGTCTTTGATGCATCAAAGGAGAAAACTTTCCCATGAATACTTTCATAAACAAAGCCCTAGAAAACTAGGTAAAGAAGTGATAACAATGAAAAACTCAACGTGTCCATTTACAAGATGGAGGCGTAGAGTGGATAATGGAAGAACTGTTGTTGGGATCAAAGTGTAGGA